>NC_085136.1:244578300-244770635 GCF_035046485.1 Aedes albopictus | reverse complement strand
CAATATCTCCTAAAATGGCCAACTTGTTGATTAGATTCCCCAAAGGTATCATTTCTCAAGGACCGCCATGATTCCTAAGTTCCCTTTTCCCGTTCCAATATCTCCTAAAAATCCCCAATGTTCCTTGAAAATCCCCAATGTTCCTTAAAAATACCCCAATGTTCCTTTAAAATCCCAATATCTCCTAAAAATCCCCAATGTTCCTTAAGAATCCCCAACTTCTCCTAAAATGTCCGACTTGTCGAATAGATTCCCCAAAGGTATCATTTTCCAAGGACCCCCATGATTCCTAAGTTCCCTTTACCCGCCCCAATATCTCCTAAAAATCCCCAATGTTCCTTAAAAATCCCCATTGTTCCTTCAAAATCCCCAATATCTCCCTAAAAATCCCCAATGTCCCTTAAGACTCCCCAACTTCTCCTAAAATGTCCAACTTGTTGATTAGATTCTCCAGAGGTATCATTTCCCAAGGACCCCCATAGTTCCTAAGTTCCCTTTACCCGCCCCAATATCTCCTAAAAATCCCCAATGTTCCTTAAAAATCCCCATATCTCCTAAAAATCCGCAATGTCCATTAAGCATCCCCAACTTCTCCTAAAATGTCCAACTTGTTGATCAGATTCCCCAATGGTATCATTTCCCGAGGACCGCCATGTTTCCTAAGTTCCCTTTACCCTACCCAATATCTCGAAAAAATCCCCAATGTTCCTTAAAAATCCCCAATATCTCCTAAAATGGCCAACTTGTTGATTAGATTCCCCAAAGGTATCATTTCTCAAGGACCGCCATGATTCCTAAGTTCCCTTTTCCCGTTCTCAATATCTCCTAAAAATCCCCAATGTTCCTTAAAAATCCCCAATGCTCCTTAAAAAATGCCCAATATCTCCTAAAAACCCCAATGTTCCTTAAGAATCCCCAACTTCTCCTAAAATGTCCGACTTGTCGATTAGATTCCCCAAAGGTATCATTTCTCAAGGACCGCCATGATTCCTAAGTTCCCTTTTCCCGTTCCCAATATCTCCTAAAAATCCCCAATGTTCCTTAAAAATCCCCAATGTTCCTTAAGGACAAGGTATTTGGAGTACATAGCTCAAAATTTCTAGAGCACCGTTTTTTAAAAACCGTTGAACGGATTTGGATGAGAATGCATCACGCTAATTGTTCAGTGGTTGTCAACAGCGTGATGCATTTTAATCCAAATCCGTTCAACGGTTCTAAAAAACGGTGCTCTAGAAATTTTGAGCAATGTACTCCAAATACCTTGTCCTTAAAAATCCCCAATATCTCCTAAAAATCCCCCAATGTCCCTTAAGACTCCCCAACTTCTCCTAAAATGTCCAACTTGTTGATTAGATTCCCCAATGGTATCATATCCCAAGGTCCCCATGATTCCTAAGTTCCCTTTAACCTCCCCAATATCTCCTAAAAATCCCCAATGTTCCTTAAAAATCCCCAATGTTCCTTAAAAATCCCCAATATCTCCTAAAAATCCCCAACTTCTCCTAAAATGTCCAATTTGTTGATCAGATTCCCCAATGGTATCATTTCCCGAGGTCTGCCATGATTCCTAAGTTCCCTTTACCCTACCCAATATCTCGAAAAAATCCCCAATGTTCCTTAAAAATCCCCAATATCTCCTAAAATGGCCAACTTGTTGATCAGATTCCCCAATGGTATCATTTCCCGAGGACCGCCATGTTTCCTAAGTTCCCTTTACCCTACCCAATATCTCAAAAAAATCCCCAATGTTCCTTAAAAATCCCCAATATCTCCTAAAATGGCCAACTTGTTGATTAGATTCCCCAAAGGTATCATTTCTCAAGGACCGCCATGATTCCTAAGTTCCCTTTTCCCGTTCTCAATATCTCCTAAAAATCCCCAATGTTCCTTAAAAATCCCCAATGCTCCTTAAAAATGCCCAATATCTCCTAAAAACCCCAATGTTCCTTAAGAATCCCCAACTTCTCCTAAAATGTCCGACTTGTCGATTAGATTCCCCAATGGTATCATATCCCAGGGTCCCCATGATTCCTAAGTTCCCTTTAACCTCCCCAATATCTCCTCAAAATCCCCAACGTTCCTTAAAAATCCCCAAAATCTCCTAAAATGTCCAACTTGTTGATCAGATTCCCCAATGGTATCATTTCCCGAGGACCGCCATGTTTCCTAAGTTCCCTTTACCCTACCCAATATCTCGAAAAAAATCCCCAATGTTCCTTGAAAATCCCCAATATCTCTTAAAATGGCCAACTTGTTGATTAGATTCCCCAAAGGTATCATTTCTCAAGGACCGCCATGATTCCTAAGTTCCCTTTTCCCGTTCCCAATATCTCCTAAAAATCTTCAATGTTCCTTAAAAATCCCCAATGTTCCTTAAAAATTCCCAATATCTCCTAAAAACCCCAATGTTCCTTAAGAATCCCCAACTTCTCCTAAAATGTCCGACTTGTCGATTAGATTCCCCAAAGGTATCATTTCTCAAGGACCGCCATGATTCCTAAGTTCCCTTTTCCCGTTCCCAATATCTCCTAAAAATCCCCAATGTTCCTTAAAAATCCCCAATGTTCCTTAAAAATGCCCAATATCTCCTAAAAACCCCAATGTTCCTTAAGAATCCCCAACTTCTCCTAAAATGTCCGACTTGTCGATTAGATTCCCCAAAGGTATCATTTCTCAAAGACCGCCATGATTCCTAAGTTCCCTTTTCCCGTTCCCAATATCTCCTAAAAATCCCCAATGTTCCTTAAAAATCCCCAATGTTCCTTAAAAATGCCCAATATCTCCTAAAAACCCCAATGTTCCTTAAGAATCCCCAACTTCTCCTAAAATGTCCGACTTGTCGATTAGATTCCCCAAAGGTATCATTTCTCAAGGACCGCCATGATTCCTAAGTTCCCTTTTCCCGTTCCCAATATCTCCTAAAAATCTTCAATGTTCCTTAAAAATCCCCAATGTTCCTTAAAAATTCCCAATATCTCCTAAAAACCCCAATGTTCCTTAAGAATCCCCAACTTCTCCTAAAATGTCCGACTTGTCGATTAGATTCCCCAAAGGTATCATTTCCCAAGGATCCCCCATGATGGTTCCGAAGGAATTTTTTGCTGTATGTTTTACAACTGAGCTGAGAAACAGGCTCTGTCCCAGTGGGAATGTTATGCAAGAAATAAGAAGAATCATTATCCTTGCACATCATACAAAAAAAATGAAATGCATCAAATAACTGCATGCTCTAAATTGCCGCACGCACAGACCCCCCCCCCCATCTGAACAGCACCGCAGCAGAGCTACGAGTGCGAAGGATTTAAATGGTTGCTCTTGTAAATACACTTTCGTCGGCGCTTTCCTTTCGCTCCGTCGAAAAACAAGTTAACTGCACGTCGCACTTAGTATGCGCAAATCCAAACTCCGCCTCGAATGATTCCACAGGCGGAGATGTGACGCGACAAAGAGCGAGCTCGTTTTCTGTATGCGATGACATCACCAGCAGCCAAGCCAGTAGCAGTAGTCGTCCTCATGCCGTGGAGCAACAGCACACGAACGCACGACCGATAGGGTGATGACCATTGTTTTGGCATGAAGTTAATGCAATTTGGAACGTTATTTTCAAAAGCATTTTTTGGCTTAACTACAAAAGATAGAGTATTGGTGTCAAAGAAACATTTTTAGGGAACAAGTTCGTGCATGTTTTGTAGAAGAACTTTTTTAACAAAAGCTTTATTTTCATATTTGAATCATCAAAAATGTCCAAAAAAGAGTCGATTTTTTCGACCAATTTTGCATTATTTTTCAATTTAAGGCCTTTTAAACTATTTTTACAAAGTTTACGTCCAAGAGACTAAGAAAGTAGAAGTAATTAGCTTTCAATTCGTGCGCTGAGAAAGTTTGTACGATTGATAGTTTAGTAGATATAGGACTTCAAAGATAACCAAAAATTAAAAACTTAAAATGTGATTAACTCACTTAGCAGTGATTTCCGACCCTATGTTCCATGGGAACTTTTTCATCTCTCATCAAGACCTATCAGCCCTGAAAATATCCAAAACCCGGAACCAAACACCCTGTATAATTCTTAACTTTCAAAATTTAATTTGATTTGATTCACTTATTCCTTAGATATAAGAGTTATTAGAACACAGTCAAAAATATGATTCTGCTTAAAGCGCTCCATCTTAGTGCAGAGCTAACCAATCAAGTCCAAAATTGTAGAAATTACAGATAACAAGATGAGAAAGTATTAGTCAAAATTTGAGAATTTTTGATATATTTTACAAAAAGTTACGGCTTGTTGAATGTGTTTTGGGTAATCAATACAATTTGCACGCTTTTGGAAATTTGCAACTACCACCACCGTGTGGCAGACACTAATACCATACGGCTATTACACTGAAAGTCTAGTGATCTACCAAACAACTTTAATAAAGCAACCATCTTTCCAATTAATCACGATCCTGAGATAAGTAAAACTAAAAATGTGTATGCCCTCTGGCGCCTCCTAGTGGAAGGATTTGAAATCATACGGCCCATCAATTGAAACTTCTTGACCAGCCAAACAATTTGGTCGAGGACACTAACTGTATAAATATTTAGGATCTTGAAATATATGGGATGGATATTACGTCAGTGTTACATATATTTTAGATGTAACAACAATCACCGACAAACAGACGTAACACCTACGAAATTGAAACTCATATATCTCAGGACTCTAATTACTTAGACTTTAGACTTTAGAATGTTGATGTCTTTGGAAAAGTTGTTTATCTTGTCAAGAGTTTTGAGTTTAAAAGCCGTTTGGTTCATGTTTCTAACTGACTACTGGTAGTTGAAATTTTGAAAAATAATGCACTTTATATTTATTCAAAAAATATTCAAAATGTTGTAACTTCTTATAAAGTGTCCAAAGATTTTGCCAAAAAATGGTTCTCAACTAGTCAAAATTTGTTGAAAACATTTTGAGAAATTCTTAACTATTGTAAACTTTTAATTAACGTCGCCCAGTGTGTCTGAATCTCACATCCAATAGTAAATCAGCTGTAAGTTTTTGACTTATCAAACAACTTTGTCAAAGACACTAACTCTCTAAGTAATTATGACTCTGACATATATAGGATGGATTTTTTTATGTCATAATTAGGTCTATTTGTCTCTGGAATCACAGAAATTGATGCCCCTAAGTGGTATCCTCAGGTATGTCTTTGGTACAATAACTGCTCGCACATCTTAAAGCATTTTTAATTGAATCAATGACATTGCATAAATTATTGAAAAAATGTGCAATTCGACGGCATTATTAGTTTTATGCTTCAAAATCTAAATAAGTATCTGGCGGTGTGAAGTAATGAATATTAACGGTTTAGTCTTTGGGACAAAATTAGATGAATATGGGTGGTACTAGGCCGAAGATGGGTACCATTAACATTCATGAAGGAGTTTTCATACTGCTAATAGCAATAACTTGACCCTCCGAGCCATTTATCACAAAACGGATTTTTAATAGAATATAGTTGCTCTTGGAGCAGTAAAAATAATGCAATAATGTATTCACAAATTCGGGCAATTTTGTCTGATTATTCTGATTCAAAAATGATGTGCATTTTCGTGACGTTACAACGCGAGCAGAACCCTGTTTGAAACTGAACGGGCGTTGTAACGTCACGAAATGTAAAAGTCGATTATCCAAAAACGAATCCGAACTGTATATGCTTTATTTCACTGCATTAAAGAACAAACCAATAAATTTCTATGGTGTGAGAAATTTTCAGTTTAAAATAAAAATCCGAGCCAATTTTTCAAAATGTTGGTTGCGCGGTAGAGGGGGTCGAATTCTAGCGCGTTGTAACGTCACGCTACAATTACGAATTTTAGACATTTTTTTCTAATGAAAACTGAATGTTAAACAGGTCACACATATCGAAAATTTTTCAAGGAATCTGAATATGATAAAACATTTTGAGGTTTACAGTCGTTTTTTATGAATTATAGTGAAAAATCTGACTACGAATGCGTAGAAACGTTGTAACGTCACGGTAGAATGTGCCTTATCTCGACGGCATGATGAGTTATATGCTGAAAATTTTAAATATCTAGCGGTGCAAAATAATGGATCTCAGCGTGCTAATCTGTGGAATAAAACTAGAAGAATATGGGTGATTCTAAACCAAAAATGGGTGCCTTGGTCATTAACCTTCATGAAGGAGTATTCATACTATTGATTAGCAATAACTTGGCCCTCCGAGCCATTTATCACAAAACGGATTTTCAATAGAATAAAGTTCCCGTTGAAACAGTGAAGATAATGCAATGATATATTCACAAATTCGGGTAAATTTGGCTGATTATTCTGATTCTAACATGTTGTGCATTTTCGTGACGTTACAACGCGAGCAGAACCCTGTTTGAAACTGAACGGGCGTTGTAACGTCACGAAATGTAAAAGTCGATTATTTAAAAACAAATCCGAAATTTTAATGTTTTATTCCATTGAATTGAAGAACAAACCAATAAATTTCAATGGTTGTAAAAAAATTCAGAATATCATAAAAATCCGAGCAGTTTTTTTAAGATGTTGATAGAGCGTCAGAGAGGGTCGGATTCTAGCGCGTTGTAACGTCACGCTACAAATACGCATTTTGAATACGTTTTTCTAATGAAAACTAAATGTTCAATAGGTCAAATATATCAGAAATTTTACAAGGAATCCGAATATGAAAAAATATTTTGCGGTTTTCGCTCGTTTTCATGAGTTATAGAGGAAAATCTGACTACGAATGCGTCAAAACGTTGTAACGTCACGGTAGAATGTGTCACAATGATTCAATTTAGAACCATCAGTGTAAAATACGATCGATCCTGGTCGTAGCTATGGTCCACCATTTTCCCACATATTTCATATTTCCGAGTACTTTGACTTTTCGGTCTTGATGGCGAGCGCGTCGTCCTGCTTGACACCTACTCTCTTTCGTCTTCTATAGGTTTTTCACTCCTGCACATCCAGCGATATCGTCTTTTTCGTATTCTGCTCAACTATGCTCCAAGGGAGGAACCCCTGACTGGCCCTAACTTGTGGTTATTGAGGACCTAACAATGGTCGCAACCCCCTGTTCCTTCATCCGACACGGGCCGAACTTTCTAGGCCCACCAAATATATTATATAAACAATATGATTCACATCCGCGTTCCCCATACATTGAATTGGCGAACAGCTTACAACACCACCTAGCGTCAAACGTGGAAATCAACCTTAAATTTAACTACAGATTTGCTAAATATGTTTAACCGTTTCTCCATGACATTTCCTTTTGTTATGGTCGTCAATCATATTTAGGGATGTACCAGATTAAATTTGCACAAACAAAATTATGATACAATTGGACAAATCAAATATTAAGTTTATATTTTGTAACTGTCGTATAGCAGTGATGGAACATACGCAATTTGACGTTTCGCAATTATCATTTTTTCCCAGAAGCATATTTGTTTTGGAAGTACCGAGAAGTGAAATATTTTGGTCAAATTGCTATGGCTAATGGGGATACTTGTTGGTTCATTTTGACTAAAAATATATTGTGTGCAAAAACTATTACTCAAAGAATACGATTTGTTTATTTAAACCCTAAACATTTTGATATTATTTATCGATAACTGAAGAGATTGTTGACATCTCTAGTTCATTAATGTTGACAGCGTGTGAAATCCTGAAGGGCATACGTTTTTAGAGTGTAATAGTTGCCACGTTCGTCACAAGCGGCGCCACAAGCACAGGATAAAGGGTCGCCAGAAATAGCTGGAAGTGAATTATATTATTAATATAGTATATTTGGGCCCACTCTTTTCCAGCTTTCCGGAGCGCCTGACTGGGGTCCGACTTACCGGCATTAATGCCGACATTCGATCTCATCCAGGTTTTTAAACTGCAGTCACTTCAGCGAAAAGAACTCTCACCTCAACTTCATCGCCGAGGACTTCCTCGGACAGATATTGGTAGGAGGGGCACAAACACGTGGTGTTCTTCTTAAGCTCAAGGATTATTTCACCGGTAGGAGTACGCCGGATAGGGGCATCTGGGGTAATACGCACTGTCGAGACAAAACGCACCCCCTTGATTTTTAAGGAATTATCGGTTTTGGAGCTTTGAAACCTTGTCAGTCTAATAGAACGTCCTTATAGATGAGCACCTAGAACATTTTACATATCTTCGTTACGTAATTAGTGAGAAAAATGAATAAAATCGAAAAGCAGGTTTCTGATGTAATTTTCTCGATCGTTTGCCGAACGATTTGATGGTGTAAACAGACTAAGTATCTTAAGCTGTTGTATTTATTTAGTTAATTGAGGGCAATACTAAGCGTAGGAAGAATAACTTAAACAGTAATGTACGTAAATTATATATTTTAAACAATTTTATTTTTTACTCTTGATTGGGGCAATATGCACCCCATGTGTTGGGGCAAAACGCACCTATAGAAAACAAGCTGTAATAATATCTATGAGCGCTCTGTAAGTAATCGCAAACGAAATTGAGCTGTTATTCGGCTTAAAACCTTAGAAAACATACAAATTCTCTAAAAAGGGAAAAAATTTATAAACTCGACAGTGCATCTTGCCCCTTTGTTTGAGTGCATCCTGCCCCATTGTTGTAGTGCATTTTACCCCGAGCATGGGTGCATACTGCCCCGCATAAGCATACGAAGCCGTAATGTTGGTCTTCACAAAAAAAACGTTATTTTCAAAAGCTGAACTGTATTAAGGCTGAAGTTTTGTTCGGCATCGCTTAGAATGCAAGTTTTTACAATGAATTCATGCGTTAAAACAATAAATTATTGCTCTTTTGTATGCATTTGGACGCATCTTTCTTAACTGGTGCGTATTACCCCAGAATCCCCTACATCAAATTTTCACAAATCGGAAGGAGACCGTACGTACGTACGCAGTATTATTAAAATGTACAATAAAATAACATAATTAACGCATACACGAACAGACGTATAACTTGTAACAAATGGCGGCTAAAATCATCGCCACGAAAACATAATCCCCCTATTATATGTTCAAATAGGTTCAAATATGTGCATCTAACTTAAACTAAACCAACTTGAACTTAAACTCTTTTTAACCATGATGGTGATGCTTCATAGAGGTAGTGTTTGGCGTGAACAGGTAGTTTCATCTTGAGGAGACAACGAAAAGGCTAATTTTCTCACCGTCATGTGACGGTCACAACCAAAAAAAAACACTGCTTCCAACAATAAAATAACTTTCCTAGTAACCATTACCGTGCGTCTACCGTGTCCTCCCAACCCAGAAACTGCATCTGCCATTTTGTTCCCCTCGTGCAACAACTTCACTTCTAACCCCGCATCGCACTTCCAGCACCCAGAACCACTAAACAAAACCACTGCATCCGAACCGAAACCCCTAAATGATTGTTAATAAAAGAAAATCCCGTCACATAACCGCAGCAACTGGCTGGCTGTCCCCTCGAATGCTGTGGCAATTGAATTTCCCATCCCATTCACTCCATCCCTTTCAGCAGAAAGCCCAGCTTCTCCGCTTTCTGACGCGCCGCGGCGATGACAAAAGCGCGCGCACAGAGGATGTTTGCGGCCCTCCACACGCGTTCTCGAGCTAAAGATATGGCAACAAACGGCACGAGGGGTAAAATATCAACACATTTGGTTATTATTTATTTGATCGCATCAGAAAGTTGAACAATGGAACGATATGGCAGTTAGTGTTTTGTGGTACAATGACGACGACAGGATGAAGAGAGAGGGAGATCAGGAGGATAGTAGATGAGTTCTGTGGAATTCTGTAGAAAATAAGAGCACCGTTTAGCTACAAATTTAGCATTCATAATTTCTAGCACACTGGACAATACTTTTCACACTTTAAGAAACAACAACGTTTCTCCGATTCACGAGAACGTTCGCGAACATTTTTTCACAAACTTTTGCAAAAGCCTTTCACGGACCGTTACACACATTCACGACCCCTTCATAGACTGACAAACCTTCGCGGATCCACGCTGATCTTTGTAGGAGGCAATGATACACAGTTGTTCTCTTTTCAACGGTTTATTGGGTAATCGTCATAAGTCCTTGTCATTAGCTTAAGTCAGTGCCTACGTTGTTTTAGACTTATTCACCAATGCCTACTATATCTCGGCCATCCTGACAATCTCGATGTCCTCATCGAGACAATTAACAGTTGAATCATTATCATTTAACCATTTCCGCATATTCTGTGGCGAGCATACCGCGTTAAAAGGCACATTTGAAATTTGAAACCCTTCAATATCAACCACAACATATCGATCGTTTGGCAATATTTTTGAAATTTTATATGGACCTTTGAATTTTGGTGATAGTTTATGCGAATCAATAGTTTTAAGAACAACAAAATCACCTTCTTTATAATCACTGACAATACAGGGGATAGACAAAATGATCGGGACAGGCAAAATTTTCACTTTTCAAAAAATGTTCAATTAGCTGTAACTTTTCGAAAAGTGCGTCAAATATTTTCAAATTTTTACTGTAAGTTCCTCAACTAGTTGTGTATCAGTGGACAAAATTTGGAAAAGATCGGACAATTCTTTACGAAGTTATAAAGATTTTTGAAAAAGGTAAAATTATCCGATAGCCAACTTTGAGCTGTTATATCTCCGGATTCAATGAACCGAATGCAATGAAATTTTGTCCATTCATGACTTATATAATGAGCTATGAAAAACCATTGACTTAACTTGATATTCTTAACACGGAAGAAAGTTATTACGATTAGATTATTTTTCTAAAAAAACACCAAATTATCCAAAACATCAACATCGTTTCAAAATTCAAGATGCAAATTATAGTTCATTTAGTTTCCCTCTAATTGACTTATATATAAATGCATTTTGAAGGAAAGTAACTACATAGCCGCCAATAAATTGAAAAAGTAATGGGATGCATATTAAAAATAGACCAATTTACTAAAAAATCGTGAAAAAAATAAAATCGCTATAACTTTTTCGCTTGTTCAAAATTTCAAGTTAAGTTAAATGTTTTCCAGAGTTCATTATATAAGTCATGAATGGTCAAAATTTCATTGCAATCGGTTCATTGAATCCGGAGATATAACAGCTCAAAGTTGGCTATCGAATAATTTTATCTTTTTCAAAAATCTTTATAACTTCGTAAAGAATAGTCCGATCTTTTCCAAATTTTGTCCACTAATACACAACTAGTTGAAGAACTTACAGTAAAAATTTGAGAATATTTGATGCACTTTTCGAAAAGTTACAGCTAGTTGAACATTTTTTGGAAAGTGAAAATTTTGCCTGTCCCGATCATTTTGTCTATCCCCTGTAAGTCTTTTCTTATCTGTAATATTCTTATTATAGTTTTGCATTTTTAAATTGTTTTGCTGTGCTTTTTCTCTAATTTCGATTAGATTTTGGGCGTCTCTCGATGGTTGTCTGTTTCGAACAAATGATTCTAAATTATAATTTTCATTCTGAATACTGCTTTGCAATCGACCAAAAAGTAAAACACTTGGATAGTTACAAATTGATTTATTTAAAGTGTTGTTGAAAACAAATTCTACTTTAGGCAACACTTTATCCCATTCATTGTTAGTATCATTACATATTTTTGCAAGCATAGGTGTCAGAGTTTTGTTAATTCTTTCAACTTGACCATTAGCCTGTGGGGTGCCAACTGCTGTTTTTACATGCTCAATATTATTTATATTCATAAAATCTTCAAACTTTTTAGATGTAAACCCGGTACCACAATCAGTTATAACTCTGTCCGGTTTACTGTAGAAATTCATGTAATTTTTTAAGTGACCTATAATTTCATCTGAATTAGTTGTCCTAGTTGGAAAATTTTTTGTAAATTTAGTGAACGCATCAATCATAACCAAAATGTACTTAAATCTGCCATTTGACTGCAATGTAATTGGCCCATAATGATCTAAATGTATGGTATTAAACGGAATATTTCCCTTTTCAATTATTTTCAAAAATCCCTCTTTTTTGCCTACAGGATTGTAGAAAATACATGACAAACAGTTCTTGACATGTTACTTGACATATTTCCTCATACAAGAAAACCAATACAGTTTTTTAATTTCAGCTATTGTTTTTTCAGTTCCCACATGTCCACAGTTATCGTGACACATTCTCAGAATATTATCGATCATACTTCTTGGAACAACTAATAGATTTTGCCCATTGTCTTTCCTAAATAAAATTCCATCCAGTAGTACAAAATTTGGAAATGCACCTGTTTCTAAGCGTTGCTTTATATCTACTAATTTTGAGTCCTGCTCTTGCGCCAAAATTATATTTCTCTGTATTTCCGATTCATTCAGTAAAGCTATTGTATTTTCTAATTCTTTATTCTTTGGTTGAAAACTGGTATTTTTCTTACTCATATGCAACCGACTAAGCGCATCAACATGCTTCATTTTTTCTTCCTTTCTATAGTCTAATTCAAAATTATAACTTTCTAAAAATAAGGCCCAGCGATTATTTTTTGGATTTATTTCTTTTTTTCTCAATGTTTGCACAAGTGCATTACAGTCAGTAAATATTTTAAACTTTTTTCCTGCCAAATAAACATGGAAACGTTTGATTGCATGAATTACTGCTAGAGTTTCTAATTCGAAGCTATGAAGTTTTGATTCAAATTCATCAGTCTTTTTACTGAAGAAGCTTACTGGGTGAATTTTTTTATCAGACTGTTTTTGTAATAATATCGCGCCAAAGCCATACGAGCTGGCATCACAATGAAGCTCAGTTTCAGCGTGAGGATCGAAAATTGCTAAAATTGGAGCTGATACTAGTTTTTGTTCCAAACTTTCAAATGACTGTAATTGTTCTTTTTCGAAATGAAATACTACATCTTTTTGAAGCAGGTTGTATAGAGGTCTAGCAATGACAGCAAAATTTTGAATAAACTTCCGGAAATAACTCATCAATCCTAGAAATCTATGAACATCCTTGCAATTTTGAGGAATAGGAAAATTTTTGACAGTTTCTATATGACAATTATTAGGTTTACGGCCCTTATTATTAATTGTATATCCAAGATAATCGATCTCATCAAATAAAAATTTGCATTTCTCTAAATTGATTTCTAAATAAGTTTTGACTCAGTATTTCTAGCACTTGTTCCAAAACTTCAAAATGTTCTTTAATTGTTTTAGTTGCAATCAAAATGTCATCCAAATAAACACATAATTTACCTTCTTTAATTAATTTTTCAAAAATTTTGTTAATAAAACGTTGAAACACCGCAGGTGCGTTGCATAATCCAAAAGGGACCCTAAGATATTCATACTGGCCATTAGGTGTTACAAAAGAAGTATATTTAGTACATTTTGAGGAAATTTTAATTTGATGAAAACCAGACTTTAGGCCGAGAATAGAAAAATACGATTTATCTTTGAGATTATCAAACAAATCTTCTATGACAGGTAGCGGAAAATTGTCTCTTACAGTATCCTTATTTAACTTCCTATAATCAACACAAAGCCTGAAATCATCATTTTTCTTTGGAATCCAATCTATCGGACTAGCAAAAGGTGAATTACTTTCCTTGATAATACCTAAATCTAAGAGTTCTTTAATTTTTGAATCAACTTTACGTTTTTGATCGAATGACAACCTTCGAGGTTTAAAATGGAATGGTTCTCCTTTTTTCAAATTGATTTCCATTTCATAATCGGTTTTTGGTTTAGATGGTTTAGAAAATTCAAGATATTTAGCTCGAAAAATTTCTGAAAAAATTGCCAACTGATCTTTAGGAATATTGCCTACTTTCATGTTTTCTAGAATATTAGAACTAATACTGAATAAACTTTTTTGAAATGCATCATTTCCAGGGTTTTCAAATTTCAAAGGGTTTTGACAAACTGTTGAAATTCTAATATTGTTTTCAATTATTGTACGAACACCAGGTTGCATGATAATGTCTCGTCCAATTATTGCATCGATGAAGTTAAGTACATTATCCGGAACTACATGAAAATCAATGTTAAAAATAATGTTTTTTATAAGAATTTTGGTGGTGAATAATCCTAAAACTTTAAGCTTACTCCCACCGATACCATGGTAAGTTTTGGATTGATCTATTATTTTAATATGTTTTCCATCGATCAAACCTCGGCGTATCAGTGAGATTGGGCTTCCCGTGTCAAAGAGTGCCTTTAAGTGTGTAGTACTGTTTAAAAATCTAAAGTTTACTATACCGTCACATTGTAATTGTTCGTCCTTTTGTTTCGAATCTTGGTCCTCTAAAATGTTTACAGTCTTGTCGGATAGCTTTTGCTTTGGTGGTGATACATTTTTCCTTTCGAGGCTTCTATCTTTTAGATGATTGTTGATGAATCTGCATTCTGCCGCCAAATGTCCGGGTTGACTGCACGAATAACAAAGCGACATCTTTCTCCTAAATGGCACAGGATCCAATTGTATCAAACGGAATGCTTGAATCACATCGTTCACGTTTTTGAAATTTCGGATTCGGGCCTGATTACGTAGTGTTTGATCTTCGATTCCCTCAACGAGATATTGCACGAATTCTTCCTCCGGTAAGTTGAGTTTTTGCGCAAAAATTCTTTTTGACTGATAGTATTCTTCAAAATTTTCTCGTCCTGGCCAGGTCCTTTTCGCAAGTTGAGTTCTTAATTGGTATACATTGCTGACATTGAAAACGGCTTGTAATTCTTGACATAAATCTTGATAACTTTTGAGCATGAAATCCGCTTTTGAAAATAGCCAGGTTTGTGCCTTTTGTTTCAATTGCTTGATTAAAACCAATTTCATGGTGAATTCATTCACTTGTAAAACTTGTTTCGTATTGTTCAATATCTTCAAAAAATGGTTTACATCTTCATGATAATTACCAGAAAACGTTGGAAGTATTGCTGACAGCTCATCTTGATGTAATTTGTTTGAAAATTTTGTGTTTGCAAAAGTGTGGTCTTCATCACCAATTTCATTGGAAAGAGGTTGTTGATTTGAAAAATTTGTTTCTTGAAAAGATGTCCTCGTTACATATTCTGATGATCGGATTCTTGAAGCTTGTTCATGCTGCGCGAGAAATCCATCCCCGAGAACGGCTTCCGCTTGGGCTTGACGTGCTTCTGGATAATGTGCGAACTTTCCATTCCCCGACTTTTGTATGATGGACCGACTTGAAGCTACCTTTTGAATTGCGTGATCTCCAATCCCTAGATTGAATTCCGCTGATCTGGGTGTTCCACGGTCCAGTCCAAATCTCTGATGATCCATTTCGGCGGTAATCCCACTTCTGACGTTGTAGGAGGCAATGATACACAGTTGTTCTCTTTTCAACGGTTTATTGGGTAATCGTCATAAGTCCTTGTCATTAGCTTAAGTCAGTGCCTACGTTGTTTTAGACTTATTCACCAATGCCTACTATAATCTTTGTTGATCTACAAGACCTTTAAGGGCGGACGGGACGGTCGGGGAAATATCCGCCATTGCTACTAAGATGGTAATCTCAGATTCTAATTCATATTTTGCAACAAAAACCTATCACAGTGTATGCTCACTTGCAGTGCATATGCTGATTGTTTTTCAGCATCTTCAGTGCGATAGAACTCGAGATTACCATCTTCAAAATCGCGAGGAAAATTGTTAGAAAGAGAGGCAAGATATGCAACACGGCTTCTTCAAAGGTCGGTCGACCTCAACAAATTTACTGCAATTCATAGACTATTCATTAAACGCAATGGATAATGGAAACCACGTGGAAGCTCTCTACACGGACTTTAGTAAGGCATTTGATGGCATTGACATACCAATGCTACTTTTCAAACTACAAAAAATCGGAATTGAGCCAATTCTCCTGAAATGGCTTGAATCATACCTAACTGACCGTCAACAAATAATTAAATTCAATGGAAACAAGTCAAACCCAATTCAAGTCACTTCAGGTGTCCCCCAAGGCTCTCATTTAGGACCTCTTCTCTTTATTATGTATGTAAACGACATTTCCTTCATTTTAAACAAACTAAAAGTTCTAATTTATGCCGATGACATGAAGCCCTTTCTGGAGAACGAAATGAAGAAGACATCAATGAATTCCACAATGAAATTCACATATTCTACGTATGGTGCAAAAAAAGCCTTTTAGAATTAAATGTAAAAAAATGCAACTTAATATCATTTAGCAGAAAAAGAACAACACCAAACATTTCAGTTGCATTAGGAAACCAAAATGTGGAAAAATGTGAAAGAGTAAGAGACTTAGGAGTAATCTTAGACTCTAAGCTTACTTTCGTAGACCACTACAACACAATAATTCACAGGGCTAATAACATGCCAGGGTGTATTAAGCGTTTCTGCTACAACTTTAATGACCCATATGTAGTAAACTGCCGAAATGCCTGATCATACGATCCGGCAAAAATCCGACTTACTTGCAACGCACAAACGTAGGTACGGCACAAACGTGCGTACGGCACAAAATTAGTTAACAGACTGAATTCCTTCCGCATCGCGACGCGACGGTCGACCCATGCCTCGCACAACTCAATAATCCATCTATCTCTCTCTTTCATACACCCATTCATACTTTCCTACCCGTTCATATCATGTAACGGCCCTGCAATCAACGAATGTCTTCTCCCGCTCATTCGAACGCAGCGGGAAAGCTAGCTTCCAGTCGTTCATGCGATGTTTTCATTTTCCATTCATTTCGCAGCACACTGGTCAAAAATAGCGAATAACATTCATTTTTTTTTTTTAATTATTTAATTTGTTTTTGTTTCACATAAAATATTAACAATCGGGAATATAAAAATGAAAGAATGCCAGAAACATTAATTCTCAAATCATATCCCGACATTACTTTTTTTAACTCCTACCATGCACTTCATATCACTACATCCATCCTCTTCTCTACTCTGAATTCAATCTATTGTAGATCAAGCATCTTTATTTATTGAATACACGTCATGATTGCTGGAATCAATAATATCAAATACTAGCTGTTCCAGCATTGTCACCTTAAACTGTGAAGATGCAAACTATTTGTCATGCTCCAGAACTTAGAAAATTAAAAAAAACTTTGCTGCGGATTGGAATTTACATCTTGTGTGTAAGTCAGTATGTATCCATAATTTTCAGTTTTTTTTTTTATGGAGCTAACAAGACTCCTGAAACCTGAAACTGGTTAATGTTCATTCAAACTTCTTCCACAGACAAACAGACATCACTTGGAACAAAATGCGATAAAAATCATCGTCCCGAAAACATAATCGCCCGTGTGGTTCGCAAAACCACTGAGTAGATAGTGGTAGTGAGCAAACGTCAAACCGGAGTAAAACGATGCGAGCGCCATGAGCGAGTGATTTGCGAACTACAGAATATTTGAATAATCCGTTAAAAAGGGAAACGATGGGAAGTGAGTAGAGTGAGAAGTCTGTTTGTCTGTGCTTCTTCTATATCAGAATAGCATCTTTCATCCACACATCACTGGCTGATTCGAAGCTTCCTACTAACTTCCTCATCTATCAGAATTTATATGTTCTATCTTTCATTGAGCCACTCTGGCTTATTCCAATTGCTGTTCTTGGACAGAGCATACTAAGATCTCAAACAATCCACCAAGTAATCGGGAAGAGAACATTTCCTAGCAACTTTCTTTGAATGGAGCTTACCAGGCTCCTGTTCAATCCACTAAGCATCGAAACCCGAGAGTATTCAAACAACTCTCTTGCTTATCAATATCAACATGTTCTACCTTTCAATGAGCAACACTGGCTGATTTCAATTGCTTCTCTTGAATGGAGCTTACAAGGCTCCAGTTCAATCCACTAAGCATCGAAACCCGAAAATATTCAACCAACTCTCTTACTTATCAATATCAACATGTTCTACCTTCCAATGAGCAACACTGGCTGATTTCAATTGCTTTTCTTGAATGGAGCTTACCAGGCTCCATTACAAACCACCAAGCATCGAAACCCGAAAATATTGAAACAACTCTCTTACTTAACATGTTCTACCTTTCAATGAGCAGCACTGGCTGATTTCAATTGCTTCTCTTGAATGGAGCTTTCCAGGCTCCTGTTCAATCCACTAAGCATCGAAACCCGAGAATAATCAAACAACTCTCTTTCTTATCAATATCAACATGTTCTACCTTTCAACGAGTATCACTGGCTGATTTCAATTGCTTCTCTTGAATGGAGCTTACAAGGCTCCAGTTCAATCCACTAAGCATCGAAACCCGAAAGTATTTAAACAACTCTCTTACTTATCAATATCAACATGTTCTACTTTTTAACGAGCAACACTGGCTGATTGCAATTGCTTCTCTTGAATGGAGCTTACCAGGCTCCTGTTCAATCCACTAAGCATCGAAACCTGAGAATATTCAAACCCTCTTGCTTATCAATATCAACATGTTCTACCTTTCAATGAACATCACTGGCTGATTTCAATTACTTCTCTTGAATGGAGCTTACCAGGCTTCTGTTCAATCCACCAAGCATCGAAACCCGAGAATATTTAAACCATTATCTTGCTTATCAATATCAACATGTTCTACCTTCCAACGAGTATCACTGGCTGATTTCAATTGCTTCTCTTGAATGGAGCTTACAAGGCTCCAGTTCAATCCACTAAGCATCGAAATCCGAAAGTATTTAAACAACTTTCTCACTTATCAATATCAACATGTTCTTCTTTTCAACGAGCAACACTGGCTGCTCTCAATTGCTCTTCTTGAATGGAGCTTACCAAGCTCCATTACAAACCACCAAGCATTGAAACCCGAAAATATTGAAACAACTCTCTTACTTAACATGTTCTACCTTTCAATGAGCAACACTGGCTGATTTCAATTGCTTCTCTTGAATGGAGCTTACCAGGCTCCTGTTCAATCCACTAAGCATCGAAACCCGAAAGTATTTAACAACTCTCTTACTTATCAATATCAACATGTTCTACCTTTCAATGAGCATCACTAGCTGATTTCAATTGCTTCTCTTGAATGGAGCTTACCAGGCTCCTGTTCAATCCACTAAGCATCGAAACCCGAGAATATTCAAACAATTCTCTTGCTTATCAATATCAACATGTTCTACCTTTCAACAAGTATCACTGGCTGATTTCAATTGCTTTTCTTGAATGGAGCTTACAAGGCTCCAGTTCAATCCACCAAGCATCGAAATCCGAAAATATTCAAAACAACTCTCTTACTTATCAATATCAACATGATCAACCTTTCAACGAGTATCACTGGCTGATTTCAATTGCTTCTCTTAAATGGAGCTTACAAGGCTCCAGTTCAATCCACTAAGCATCGAAATCCGAAAGTATTTCAACAACTCTCTTACTTAACATGTTCTATTTTTCAATGAGCAATACTGGCTGATTTCAATTGCTTCTCTTGAATTTTCAGGAGAAGGCTCCTGTTCAATCCACTAAGCATCGAAACCCGAAAGTATTTAACAACTCTCTTACTTATCAATATCAACATGTTCTACTTTTCAATGAGCATCAGTGATGGAAAACAGTGAGGAATGCAGCTGAGTAGACACAAACGCAAAGCTATCCTACTCGTGAACAACAGAAGCCAGAATATATTCGCACTTCCTTCACTCGCGAGCTAACGAAGCTGGTCGCACTCGTGATTGATTCGCGAAGCAGCTCTGAACATTTTTCAATTGTGTGAAAAAACGAATTTACACGGCCGACAGATTAACTTTTCAGGAACAATAAAGCACAAAACACTACTATATGATGGATAATTACTTGTTTTGCTATTAAAATCGCACTAAAATGCAATTCCCGCATCTCCACTTGTTCTTCGCGAATACAAATTCATGAGTGTTTTTGTTTTTGTTTTGCTTCATACTCGTGAAGCAAGCGGGTGCGAATAAACTCACACTCGGCTTACTCTCGGCACCGTGAGTAAACCGTTTGTTGCTTTTACACTCGCGAGTTGATTCACGATGAGAGTGTTTCCATCTCTGATGAGCATCACTGGCTGATTTCAATTGCTTCTCTTGAATGGAGCTTACCAGGCTCCTGTTCAATCCACTAAGCATCGAAACCCGAGAATATTCAAACAATTCTCTTTCTTATCAATATCAACATGTTCTACCTTTCATCGAGTATCACTGGCGGATTTCAATTGCTTCTCTTGATTGGAGCTTACAAGGCTCCAGTTCAATCCACTAAGCATCGAAACCCGAAAGTATTTAAACAACTCTCTTACTTATCAATATCAACATGTTCTACTTTTCAACGAGCAACACTGGCTGTTTTCAATTGCTTTTCTTGAATGGAGCTTACCAGGCTCCATTACAAACCACCAAGCATCGAAACCCGAAAATATTGAAACAACTCTCTTACTTAACATGTTCTACCTTTTAATGAGCAACACTGCCTGATTTCAATGCTTCTCTTGAATGGAGCTTACCAGGCTCCTGTTCAATCCACTAAGCATCGAAACCCGAAAATATTTAAACAACTCTCTTACATATCAATATCAACATGTTTTACTTTTCAACGAGCAACACTGGCTGTTTTCAATTGCTTTTCTTGAATGGAGCTTACCAGGCTCCATTACAAACCACCAAGCATCGAAACCCGAAAATATTGAAACAACTCTCTTACTTAACATGTTCTACCTTTTAATGAGCAACACTGCCTGATTTCAATGCTTCTCTTGAATGGAGCTTACCAGGCTCCTGTTCAATCCACTAAGCATCGAAACCCGAAAATATTTAAACAACTCTCTTACATATCAATATCAACATGTTTTACTTTTCAACGAGCAACACTGGCTGTTTTCAATTGCTTTTCTTGAATGGAGCTTACCAGGCTCCATTACAAACCACCAAGCATCGAAACCCGAAAATATTGAAACAACTCTCTTACTTAACATGTTCTACCTTTTAATGAGCAACACTGGCTGATTTCAATGCTTCTCTTGAATGGAGCTTACCAGGCTCCTGTTCAATCCACTAAGCATCGAAACCCGAAATTATTTAAACAACTCTCTTACTTATCAATATCAACATGTTCTACCTTTCAACAAGCAACACTGGCTGATTTCAATTGCTTTTCTTGAATGGAGCTTACAAGGCTCCAGTTCAATCCACCAAGCATCGAAATCCGAAAATATTCAAAACAACTCTCTTACTTATCAATATCAACATGATCAACCTTTCAACGAGTATCACTGGCTGATTTCAATTGCTTCTCTTAAATGGAGCTGACAAGGCTCCAGTTCAATCCACTAAGCATCGAAATTCGAAAGTATTTAAACAACTCTCTTACTTAACATGTTCTACTTTTCAATGAGCAATACTGGCTGATTTCAATTGCTTCTCTTGAATGGAGCTTACCAGGCTCCTGTTCAATCCACTAAGCATCGAAACCCGAGAATATTCAAACAATCCACTTGCTTATCAATATAAACATGTTCTACCTTTCAACGAGTATCACTGGCTGATTTCAATTGCTTCTCTTGAATGGAGCTTACAAGGCTCCAGTTCAATCCACCAAGCATCGAAACCCGAAAATATTCAAAACAACTCTCTTACTTATCAATATCAACATGTTCTATCTTTCAATGAGCAACACTGGCTGATTTCAATTGCTTCTCTTGAATTGCGGTTACAAGGCTCCAGTTCAATCCACCAAGCATCGAAACCCGAGAATATTCAAACAACTCTCTTACTTATCCATATCAACATGTTCTACCTTTCAACAAGCAACACTGGCTGATTTCAATTGCTTCTCTTGAATGGAATTTACCAGGCTCCTGTTCAATCCCTAAGCATCGAAAACCGAAATATTCACACAACTTTCTTGGACGGAGCTTATCAGGCTCCTAAGCATCGATTTTATGGAATTGTGATTTTCCACCCATAACCTTTCACATGGGAATTACGAAATCTCTATCGTTGGTTCACCCATGCCATCAGGCATAGGAATTATAACGTTCCACCCATGACCTCGCATAGGAATTACGAAATCTTCATCATTGGTCCACCTAGGCCATCAGGCATAGGAATTATGACGTTCCACCCATGACCTCTCGCATGGGAATTACGAAAATATCGTTGGTCCAACCATGTCATCAGGCATAGGAATTATGACTTTCCACCCATGATCTCTCGCATGGGAATTACGAAAATATCGTTGGTCCACCTATGCCATCAGGCATAGGAATTATGACTTTCCACCCATGATCTCTCGCATGGGAATTACGAAAATATCGTTGGTCCACCTATGCCATCAGGCAAAGGAATTATGACTTTCCACCCATGATCTCTCGCATGGGAATTATGAAAATATCTTTGGTCCACCTATGCCATCAGGCATAGGAATTATGACGTTCCACCCATAACCTCTCGCCGTTACTTTACACTGTTATCACGTTTACCGCATTTATCAGAAAAGCGCCTCTACCAGCACTCTAGCATAAACGGTGTATGATAAATAGAAAAAGGTATTTGATGAAAAATTACCCAAACAATTAGGCGAAATCGTCAAACTCATCGGATTTGTTAAGAAATTTTCTCGGCGACTCTAATTTCACTTTTAAATTTTAAAATTTCTTAAATAATTTATTTGGGTCCCCCATCAAAATGTCGAATTCCGACAAAAAATTTCCGAGGGGGGGATGACATAAGAGAAAATCGAAATTTGAGTAAGCCTAATATTGTGAAAAAAATGTTAGATCAGAAAATGAAAACGATTGTTCAAAACCATCAATTACTTATTTTTCTGTAAATGGAACTCCGGCATTCAATTTACCTTGACGAAATTGGTTAATCCAAGTTACACTGCACTTTTTTTTTCTCCTCATTTCTATATGGAAGTGTGCGTGAAAAAAAAATCTACCGTCCTTCAGTTTCTCTCAAAATTGCAAACAAATCGAAAAAAAAATACCAATTTCTAATTCTCCGTCTGAATGAAATCACTGCATCCCATAAACTGAACTTTGGTAGCATTTCGTTCCCTTAAACGAGCCTATTTCAAAATCTACCTTCAATTTGGATTGATGCCTTTCGTACTTACCCAGATTCAGAATCGAAACAGCGAAAACCAGTCAAAGAATCAATATTTGAAATAAGCTCTCCACTCCCGACACTACCCGCCATTTTATATTTGTACAGGAACTTACTTTTTCTTTCACACTTCACTCGCCTATCACTTTTGTTTTTTTTTAATCCCGTCACAATTTTTCAATATTTCCACAACAATATTCTTTTTTTCAAGTTAATTACTTTAAATATAACCTATTCCACCGGCTGCGCCATGTAGTAAACTGCCGAAATGCCTGATCATACGATCCGGCAAAAATCCGACTTACTTGCAACGCACAAACGTAGGTACGGCACAAACGTGCGTACGGCACAAAATTAGTTAACAGACTGAATTCCTTCCGCATCGCGACGCGACGGTCGACCCATGCCTCGCACAACTCAATAATCCATCTATCTCTCTCTTTCATACACCCATTCATACTTTCCTACCCGTTCATATCATGTAACGGCCCTGCAATCAACGAATGTCTTCTCCCGCTCATTCGAACGCAGCGGGAAAGCTAGCTTCCAGTCGTTCATGCGATGTTTTCATTTTCCATTCATTTCGCAGCACACTGGTCAAAAATAGCGAATAACATTCATTTTTTTTTTAATTATTTAATTTGTTTTTGTTTCACATAAAATATTAACAATCGGGAATATAAAAATGAAAGAATGCCAGAAACATTAATTCTCAAATCATATCCCGACATTACTTTTTTTTAACTCCTACCATGCACTTCATATCACTACACCATACACAATCAAAACTCTGTATATTGCATATGTAAGATCAATACTGGAATATTGCAGCATTGTATGGTCTCCTTTTTCAATCACGCACGAAGAAAGATTAGAATCAGTACAAAAGCAATTTCTATTATATGCTCTTCGTAAATTAGGTTGGACTTCATTTCCACTTCCATCATATGAAGCACGCTGCAAGCTTATCGACATACAAACATTGAAAGAGCGGCGTGAAATTGCAATGGTTTCTTTTGTTAACGATATCGTTTCACAACGTATTGATTCAACAAAAATCTTATCCTCATTAAATTTTTACATACCTTCTCGGCAACTACGAAATCGAAACATATTCATAACAAACCACTGTAGAACAAACTACGCCAAATTTGGGCCTCTTAATCGAATGATGGACATTTATAATCAACACTGCGAAACCATTGACTTTACAATGTCTCGGCATAACCTTAGAAAATACTTTTACAGTCTTCGAAGTCCCAACACCTAAAAACATTATAAATACACTACCTATCCTAATTTAATTTTTTAATATTTTTTATGTATTTCTTAGACTAAACTATAGCATTAAGAAACAAAAATATGTATATGTAAATGTACTAGTCTACGTCGGTTGACGAAATAAATAAATAAATAAATAAATAAAAGATAGGAAAAATAACACGGCGTCCCGTTTCACCTTAAGCAAACCCTACACGAGCATTAACTTCCAGTGGGCATCTCATAATTATCGCGTCGAATCAGGCATCTGTTAGTGAAATCGGAAAAACGTCAGACTCCCGCTTGCTGATTGGTTAGCGATGACTCTGGCGGTAGTTCCACCCGCGACAGATTCGTATTGCCGCGTTCGTAAAAGTGCAAAATCGACAATACTTCATCAATATGAGTAAGGTACCCCGGGGCAAGTGAGACCTACAGCTATTATTTTTATTATTATATATTTTTAAGGCTAACGTTCTTCGTGGAAAACATAGATACCACACCAACAGATACTTTGAATACAAAAATTGTTATTGTTTCCAGCATAAAGAGACCATATATGTTATTGTTGTTCATATATCATTTTCAATTCACTAAGTGAGATTAACGTACTCTACTACATTCGTCGTTTAAAAAAAAGAATAACAAATAAAGTCAAACTTTTCCAGTTTCAGGATAATATTTGGAGTGCTTGCAAATTATTTCAAGCGAAAAAGAGGTAACATATTTTCATTCATTATCTTTAGTTACCTGCTCTCACTTACCCCAGTGCATTTCAGCATCTGGGGCAAGTGAGACCTATGAGAGTAAACAAACGCAATTTCATGGTTTGATCTAACTTTCTTCAGCTTAAGTCGAAATTTACACAAAACTGAAGTAAAGATCAGCGTCTTACATAATCAGGCGTTGAAATATACTTAATTACTTATATTTTGATGATGAAGCTATTATTTAAATTGGTGAAGTCTCGGGTAAAACTTTTTTTTTTCGAAACCATCTATTTTTCACATGTTTGTCTATTATTCCATTATTTTTTTCGTTTTTCACTGCAAAATAAGTTTTTCTGAGTGTTAAGGAACCGTCTATAATGTAAAAGAAATGAAACGACCTATTCAAATTTCATGATTAAAAAAATCTTTAAAAATCTTTAATGGTCGTAAAATAATGTATGGGAAAACATAACATCAGTAAATCTTGAAAAATCTTTTGGTGAGATTCATCAACTATGTAATATGAAAAGCAAGTTTCAAAATCCTCCGTCATTTAACTTTTTGGCGCTTTTTGTGTAAAAAAAATCAATTGGTTTTGCACGCGCTGCTAGAGTTAAATCAACTTTTTCTCTTAGTAACTCGTTATTATATGTGTTGCGTAATTTATGCACGGTACCACAAAACTCTTCCAACACAAATTTCTGAACAAAGTTATTCGTATGAGATATTTATACTTATGGTACCTTACCAGCAGCAACTATATTATGTCATATGTACAAATATTCCGAATAGGACCCCGTGAAACGGACTATACGAAGATCTGCTACACTTTTCTTTATATGCATGATATATAGAATTTAAAAATTTTGAAACAGTTTTAATGCCTGTTAATATGAAGAAATATACCAACAATGCCTTTTAGAACCTTTTAAATTATAAAATTATTCATGTTTAGAATTTTTTGGCATGACAAAATCAAACTAGCACTTTTTTAGGTCCCACTTGCCCCGGGGTACCTTACTTTGCGTCGCCCACAAATAACGTAACGCTCTAGGGGGAGGAGGAGTATATAGGCTTGCAGCGAAAACCTAACCTAAAAGAAATCCCATACGATTTGTAAACATTGCCCTCAAATTTTTTTTGAGGGCAAGGACGGCTTTATGGACCGACGCCGAAGGAAAGAAAGAGACAGTGATGACGTCAGCGTGCAAGCGCTCATAGTCGAGCGTTACGACCCATACAAAAAATTTCGTGTTTTCAATTAAAAAAAGCGTTGTGGAGGGAAGACAGGGGGAGGTAGAAAATGTTATACCTTTGCAGATCTTCGTGGGCTTTATTCCAGGTTGATGTAATAACGGTAATATTAGATCATGGATAAATAGTGGAAAAGAATCGGGACGTGAGTGATGTCATCCAAAGAGAAAGAACTTGGTGAGATCTTTCTGATTAACTCTTTGTATATGATATGTATGGTTCGGGCTTGACAAGTGAAAGCTTGAACGTCACGGCTGATTAAACTGTATGTTGCTTCACAGAAGAAGGGTATGCCCTGCCCAGGGCCGGATCTAAGGGGGGGGGGCGGCGGCAGGGCCCCGGTCGCCCACATTTTAGGAACCCTCACAAAAACCTTTTTTGTTAGCTAAGCATGAACTTTATTGTTCATTTTGCTAAAGTACTGTTCAGAAACAAAGAAAAACGTTTTTACTCATCGCATTTGTACCTGCGAGGGTCTTCCACATAAGCTTCGCCCCCCGAGCCCCCACAATCCTTTGTCCGGGTCTGGATATGCAGAGTCAAAGCGTCACGCAGACAAAAGCTGTATACAACCAGCACGCTCTGGAGATAGATGCACATAGTTTGGTCAGCTCGTTTCATGCTATTATTTTATTGTGAAAAATCAATTAGTATTTATGTAAAAAATAACAAGAAGTTTTTTTTTCATATTATAAGTGCGACGCAATGCGCAAGAGTAATCCCAAATTATTATTTTTTTATTGTACTGTACCCCAAGTTTTTGTCATCTTACCGGCTATTTGAAACCTTCTATTTATGCAGAACTGTGTGCACCTTTTCTCCGTTTCGACAAAAATGAAATAAATATGTATTTCTTTTCATAATAAAAAGATCACATTTTATTGAAACATACCACCAATCGATTTTTTTTCCAAACGGAATTCTCTAAAGCTTTTTTTTCTTCCATTCAATGCCAAATTATAACGGGAAAGGAGAAAATACCTTGTTCAATCGATTGTGAAAAACCACCCAAGAAGGGACGAACGATCGGCGACACGTGATAAGAGCTCGATCGATCTTGCTCTGTTTGGACAAGCTATGCCCAATAAATAATGCATCCAATCGTTGAAATCACGACTGCAAAAAAAAAACAGCCATTCTTCCATACATATTTCATTTCAACTTGAATTATGTCGTTGGCTCCGTATTGTCTAGCATCTCGGATTTCTTTATTGCCCAAATCGAAGTGATGTAATTCTAGCTTAATTCGATCCGGGGTTACAATTCAATTTTGAAACCACTTTTTCATGTCCCATTCATGCGATTTTGGATTGAACCTTTCTCAGGTGGGAGAAAGTGACGCGACGCAAGCAGGACCGATCGAGGATGACACCTCAAACGATATGGAAGGACAAGATACATGTACAAGGGGATTCCTTGTTCTTCGCCAAACAATGAGGTGAAATTTTGCAATGAAAAGGAAAAGATTATTGCATCGTGGGGGTGCTGGGAAGAAAGGGAGAACTTTGTTTTGTAATCCTGTGAAATGTTCAACTTGGCAGACATACTGGCACCACAAGGTTCTGATTTAACTTTATTTTGAGCATAGATGATTGTACGATTCGTAGTCGGTAATCTGTGATTAACCAGGGGGCAAACGCAATACCACAAAGATTTAACTTCATTTGTTTTCTTGTTCACCTAAAAGTAATTTCTTCATCATTGTTTTAACTGGAAATCTTTTCTACAGTGGAGAAAATTTCCGCTTCTAACCAGGTTTTATTTTTGCCTTTCTCGTACACCAAGGTGTACGAGCTATATGTTCACTCCAAAAATGAAATTTCGATAGAGCCCCCGGAGGGGCAAGTTTTATATACCAATCGACTCAGCTCGACGAGTTGAGATGATGTCTGTGTGTGTGTATGTGTGTGTGTATGTATGTGTGTGTATGTGTACAAAAAAGGTCACCTAACTTTTAGATAGTAAATATCAACCGATTTTAACGATCAACGGCTCATTCGACGCGGAATGTGGTCCCATTGTTTCCTATTGAAAATGGTTCGGATCGGTCCAGCCGTTGCGGTGTTATGGCCATTTAGGTGTTCCGGATCGGTACCTCTGGAAGGGGCCAGACATGAAAATGCACCAAACCCATGCATGCGACCCATCAAACCACGGCATTTACGATTATCTGATGAACGGTAAGCAGGAAAACAGTCTCAGACCATATCTGAACTGGTGGTGTTCCGGAATCGGTTCTGGGTGTCCCGCCGGAAGTGGCCAAATATCAAATTGAACATAACTCATGCATGCGACACATCAAACAGCGGCTTTTTCGATAATCTGATAAACGGTTAGCAGGAAAACAGTATCAGACCACATCTGAACCGGTAGTGTTCCGGAACCGGTTCCGGATGTCCCACCGGAAGTGACCAAATATAAAAATGTACCAAACCGATGCATGCAACACATCAAACAGCGGCATTTTCGATAACCTTATGAACGGTTAGCAGGAAAATAATATCAGACCATATCTGAACCAGTAGTGTTCTGGAACCGGTTCCGGGGGTCCCGACGGATGTGGCCAAATATAAGAGAGTACCAAACCCATGCATGCGATACAACAAATTACGGCTTTTTTGATAACCTGATGACTGGTTATCAAAGAAATAGGTTAGGACCACATTAGGAGCAGCCGGTAGTGCCGTAACCAGTTCCGGGTGTCCCTTCGAAAGCGGCTAAATATAAAATTGATCTTTACCTATGTATGCAACATCACGTTACTGGTGATCAGCAGAGTTTACTGAACAAATCAGCAAAATTTTGCTGAATTTCAGCAAAATTTTTGCTGAAACCCTCAATTGATTTTTGGTGTGCAGCAAAGTGTGGATTTTTTGATAACCTTATGAAAAAAAAAAAACCTTGATAACCTTATGAACGTTAGGGGGTCTCCAGTTAGCCTAGTGGTTAAGGCTATGGATCGCCAATCCGGAGATGGCGGGTTCGATTCCCGTTCCGGTCGGGGAAATTTTCTCGATTCCCTGGGCATAGTGTATCATTGTACTTGCCTCACAATATACAAATTCATGCAATGGCAGGCAAAGAAAGCCCTTCAATTAATAACTGTGGAAGTGCTCAAAGAACACTAAGTTGAAGCGAGGCAGGCCAAGTCCCAGTGAGGACGTCGAGCCATTAAGAAGAAGAAGAAGAAGAAGATGAACGTTAGCAAGCAAACAGGTTCAGACCGGTGAAAAAAATGTTTTACGCATATGGTCAAATCTCAACCGTTGCGTAGCAATTGAACTTTACATGTTTTTGACTTATCGCATTTGAAAGATTATTAAATTTGCTACCAAAAAAGATTTTGGAATGTATTGGTTAAGTTAGATAACTAAAGCGAAAAAGCTCGAAAGTAGTGTTTTGCCTTTCTCGTACACTTAGTGTACTAAAAAACTATATGTTCACTCGAAAACGATTTTTCGAAAAAAGGCTCGGAGGATCAAGTCGCATATACCAATCAACTCAGTTCAACGAATTGAGATTATTTCTGAATGTGTGTATGTAAGTATGTGCGCGAAATAAGTTCACTCACTTTTAAGGCACTTCCCATTGACCGATTTTTCGGATTATAGCTTGAATTGAACAGGAATTGTTTGCTATCATAAATGGTCCAGATCGGCCAAGGCGTTCCGGAGTTATGGCCATTTCAGTGATCCGGACCAGCACCGGTAGAACTGGCTGTATATAAAACTGAACTAGCCCCATCATGCGATACATCAAACTGCGGCGATTTTTGTAACCTTTAGCATGGTTGACGAGTTTTGTGCAGAAATCAACACTGGAGACCAAAAGCTTCACAATGTCGGTCCAAAATTCAAGATTGCAGCCAAATGTTCAAGGTGGCGGCTCAATATTCAAGACGGCGGCTGTTTAATAGAGATTTAGGCTCTTGAAGCATGCCATATGAGAATATTTGATATGGGAAAGATGTCTGGCAAGCATACGCGCCAACTTGTGACGTAGTTGGGGGGGCAAGGCCTCTCAAAATCAATGAAATTCAGATAACATCGACGCAGTTCACCTAGTTTAGGCATATTTACATGAAAACTAGTACATTGAGCTGAAAAAAGTTGAGTATTGTCCAATTTTGGAGAGCTTCGCCCCCCCCAACTACGTCACAAGTTGGCGCCTATGCTGGCAAGGATCGGTATATTTGCCTCATTCAGGGTGTCTACTCATAACTCAAAATAAAATTCCCTGAGTTTTCCAGGTTTTCCAGATGAAATTTTGAAAGTTTATAATTCAAAAAATAATATGTACAAATTTTCGAAAAATTCATCATGAGGGATTTATGTCGGTCAAATTGCCTGAAACTTGATGATATTCAGTTTGGTTGGGAAGGATTTGATGCCAACTCTGAGTTCAATAAGTTTCAAAATAAAAAAAAACCATGACGAAGAGAACAAACTGCCGAAAATACGTAAGTTTCCCTACTCTTCAAAAATTCTTCCAGAGATTGTCGCTGGATTCCTCCTGAAGATCCATCCAAAACTATCCAAAGTTTCTTCAAGCATGTTATTGGTTGAGCCTCATAGCCATGCGGTTGGATTCCGGATGGATGAGGGTTCGATTCCCGCTCCGAGTGATGAAATTTTTCACGAAAATAGCTTCTTATCCGTAGCCACTCCGTGTTAAGTTTCGTTCAATCGGTACAGCCGCCGGCTGAAGCCAGTGTCCGTGTCTTTTTAGTGGTTTTCCGGAATAGCTATCCAATAGTTTGTGTCGGGAGTTTTACCGATAGTTTTCAGATATTTCTCTTATTTTCTCGCGGAACTTCTTCCGTAGTTGCTTTTAGTATTTCAAGAGGTTTTTAGAATTCCTCCTGGGATGATCTTAATATTTTTTCTTGGGATTATTATTACCTAGAACTTTATTCGAGATGTCTCATATTTCTCAGGTTTTTCCTGAAGTTCCTGTCGAGATTTCTCCAATAACACTTTGCGGTTTCTCGCAAGATTTTATTTGAGTTCTCTCGAACATTTCATATAAGGTATTTCGTAAGTTATCTCAGGAGACATTCTGAGCTAAACCCGTAGAAGAATTCTTGCAATAACTTTGGGAGAAATCCCTGAAGGAGTATCCAGAATCTCGGGACAATTTCTGGTAAAGATTCCGGGAAGAATTTTGGGAATAATGCAGAGAATATCTGTAAAAAAATCTCAGGTGGATCACTGCAAGAAATCCCGAACAACTACAAGGAACAGCCTGGCTCTGAAAGAAAGCAAGAGAAGAATGCGATGAGAAATATCAGCAACAACTCTTGGAGAAATCCCAGAAGGCACTGTGGAAAAAAAAATCTTAGGAGAAAGTCCAGGGAAAATTAAGAAAAACCCTGAGAGACATCTCATGACCAACATCGGAAAAATTCTTCTGAGAGAAGTTCCAGGAGATACTCCGAGAGAAATATCAGATAAAAATTAAAAAAAAAAACCTCGCAAAAACTTTTAAAAAATTGCTGTAGGAGGCCAGGAAGAACATCTAGAAGAAAGCCCAAAGCAATTGTTTGAAGATATCACAGGAAAAAATGAAACAAATCTCTTGAGGAACTCTTGTAGAAAATTCGTGAAAACTCCTTCAGAAACCCTTGGAGAAACTTTGGTAGAAACCCCAGGAATAACTCCTTTAGCAACTCTGAAAGAAATTCTGGGAAAATCTTCTGGGGAAGTCCCAAGAGGAACATCGGAAGGAATCGCGTAAAATTACCATGAGGAATGCCGAGAGAAATTCCACAATTTATCCCGACAGAAATTATTATAGAGTATTCGGGATAAATTCTGGTAGAAATCCTATGAAGATTCCTTAGAGCAAAATACTGGAGGAACTCTGGGAAGAAATAACATCCCCGTGAAAAAACTCCAGGAGAAATCGGTTGAAATTCAGGAATCCTGGAAGGAATCCGGAAGTATACTTTTCCGGAAGACAATCAAAAAGGAATGCCAAGAAAAATAGCGTCAAAAATGCGGAAGGAATTTTATAAGAAATCCTGGGGGACATTCCAGAAGGTATTTCTAAAGAAGTTCCAGAAAGAAACCCTGACGAAATTTCTGGAAAAAAAATCCTTGTAGCGAAATTTCTATATGTATTTTTACTACCAGGTTGTTATTCATACGACCCTATTTTTTTTATCGGAGTAAAATTCCCCTGAGTACTCAAGATATTCCCTGAGTATTCCAGGTTTTTCCCTGTTAAATAAAATTCCCTGAGGATTCCCGATTTTCCAGGTTTTTTCCAGGTAGTAGACACCCTGTCATTCCATTCATATTTACTCCTCTTTGCTGAAGCGAATCGAGAAAGATGCAGCAAACGGATCGTCGTGATCAAACACGCAACCCCATCACCAGTGTGAAGCGATGAGCCAGCTGCTTGACATGGATATTCGTTTCCATTCATCGCAGTTTGGATCGCAAGCGAATGAATGAATGGCGAATGGTGAAGAATGCTGGTGAGCGATCGAAGCGGCTGTTATCATAAGTAGAAGAGAATTTCTGCATGTAATGCATACATTTTTACTGTATTGTTGTTGAAATGCTAGATTAGCAAAGAAAATAATTCGAAAACATCAAAAATTCGTATGCACAATATCAATCGCATCACTCACGAATCGCATTCGCTTGCGATGCGAATGTGGACGAATGATTAATTTCCAAGTGTGGCTTCCCACCGTTCGCCGAAGTTTGCTGTCGTCGCTGACAAGCATACACACGAACTAAAGCGACAACCGTTCGCTGCTGACTGTCTTCGAATGTGGAAGAAGATGAAAAGTGGAAATCAGGAACCCTGGTCTGGACTCTTAAAAATGGTGACTAGAATATCCAAGATGGCGGTCTAAAATCCATGATTTTTTTTATTCTTAATCGCTTAACCTAATTTACAGCTCTTTTGTTCACTAGGGCACTACGTGAGCGATTTCAGTTGGACGCTGCACTTACGCTTTGTGCAGCGCCTAAATATATTCTATTCTTATTCTGCTAAGGGCAGTTCATTAAAGAAAGTGGACACCTGTTTTTAAATAGAAAATATTAATTTTTGAACAAATTCATAAGTTTATTTTTTATTTAATACAATCAACATACATGTGGCCGAATTCACGAGAGTTTGAACATTTACTTCACATTTCTGAAGAACGCTCGGACTTTCCTCTTGATACCTCCCATTAGATTCTGCACAACTTTCTTCGTAACATTTCGTTGTGCCGCGGACCAAATTTTCTTGAAGCAATCAACAGAGCTTGCTTCTTTTCCATCTTTCTTGAGATGCCGCTTAATTATTGTCCAGTATCTTTTCACAGGACGCAGTTCAGGGAAGTTTGGTGGATTTTGCCATTTTTCGACAAAATCGACTTTTTCCGTCTTGAGCATCTTTAGTGTAGAAGAAACGTAATGAGCGGATGCCAGATCCGGCCAAAACAATGGAAGATCCGTATGTTTTCGATATATGGGTAGAAGTCGTTTTTTGATGCATTCCTTTATGTTATTTTCACCGTTGATTGTTCCTGTTGTGAAATACGAAGAACTGTTTAAGCCGCATGAACAATTGGCTTGCCACACCTAAAACTTTTTCCCAAATTTTTCGGTTCTGAAGTACCCTACATCATCCAGCACATCTGTCCCCTGCTCAGCGTTGAAAAATTGCGGTACCGGAAGTGATACTAGTACACAATTCTCAAAACGACAACTTTTTGGAACACCATTTGTGCAGAATTTATCTGCTAGTCGCTAAGCTAATCCAACCCATCGCTCAAAATTTCTCACTTTTTTCGTTTTCTTTGAATGTGTTGCCGAAGTGAACAATGTTTTCACACACTGAGCAAAAATTCACAATTTTTTGTTTAGTTTTAACTCTAAACTATTGGTAAACAGATGTCCACTTTCTTTAATGAACAGTCCTTACATGTATCGAACTGGTGTCTTTTGTGCTGCTTCCACTTTTCTACCCTGTCCACGGTAGAATGATGAGCACGATGATGATGCTGTGGGCTGCTGTTTCTTTTCCAGTCCAATTGAGGGTCGTCCATTATGAGTTGCGGTTCGCCGATATCCAAATTCCGGGTCCGTTAGAGCTATATGCTCCGAAGAGGGTCAGGTGTCAGTTGCTCTCGGGGGATAGAGCAATTGACGAAAAATTGCAAGTGCCGGGGCTGGGATCGAACCCATGACCATCCGCTTATGAAGCGAACGTGTGGACCACTGCGCCACGGGTATATTTTTCGTAGGGAAGATGCCTGGACGCCAAAAATGGCTTCCAGAACATCCAAGATGGCAATCTTAAATCCTAAATGGCGGCTTCAAATTCAAGATAGTGTCTTTTTCTAAAGAGTTTGAGGCTCAAACATTAAAAGCCAGATAAACGACATGATTTCTGATATGAAATGGATTTCTGTTAATTGTATGAAAGTGCGATACACATCAACATTTCGCTTGAGTTTTATTGAAATGGGGTTTCGAAGGCACGAGAAAGGCGCCATCACCGCTAGGTGGATTAATTAGGGTTTTTATTTTTGGGAAGACAGGAAATCTTGATTATTCAATCTTGCAACTGTCCAACACAATGGGCAATTAATTGAGAGGTTAGGTAACGAAAAATGTTCAAATTAGGAAGCAAAATTACCGCAAAATTAGCAAAAAATAGCATTGTGCGAAAGTCATCAAATTCTGCAATAATTCCCAATGGCTTCCATTTGTATCGTAAGTAATTAGTCCTGAGGTGCGTAAATAAAGGGCGAACACGATAAAATTGCCACACAGAAAATATTGTATAACTTTTGATTGCGTTCGCCAAAATAGCTATTTTTTACCATGAATAGTATATTATGTGTAGCTAATACCATAAAATTTTCATTCAAATCGGTTGAGTATTGGCGGAGATATCGTTGAAACAAGGAAATCGCCACTTGAGAATCTTGTGCAAACAAACATTTTGGAAAATATCACTTTTTTGCCGTTTCAACGCTGGCGCCAAAAATACTGAACCGATTTCAATGAAAATTTTTATGTACGTAAAGTATGTATGTAGAAGTAGTTTGTCAAAATTTCATTCAATTTGATCATACCGTTAAAAAGTTATATATGTCGCACTATGTCACAATAAGCAGATGTGGTTTTTGGTATAGTGAAATTCAAACTGCTCTTACATTGAAAGTACTCCACATAAATGGCTGAAATTTTCACTGTGAACAGTTTAACACAACAATTTGACACTGTCAAAGTTTTATAAAAATCGGGACAGTGTTACCAGTTCTACAGTCAAAATAGTGCACGCAGAACTAAAAATGGTCAAAAAGTACCTAAAATTTACCTTGAAGCGATTTGAGCTTTGGATATTTACTAGAAAAAGTACTGAACCGATTTCGATCAAATTTTTACCACTTAATTGATACTATGTTAAGAATATCGAGTGAAATTTTCAAACGTTTTGATTAGGTAACAAAAAAGTTATAGCCTAAGTAATTTTTTGAAATGGGTGCACAAATTTTCTAAAATCTCATTTTATGATATCGACAATATATACGCCAATACTCAACCGATTTTAATGAAAATTTTATGGTATTAGCTACACATAATATACTATTCATGGTCAAAAAATTAGCTATTTTGACGAACGCAATCAAAAGTTATACAATATTTTCTGTGTGGCAATTTCATCGTGTTCGCCATTTAGTTGTTTTAGAAAAGCACCACCTACGCTTTCTAACTTTGCGTTATGTTTCCAATACCGTAAACCGGGGTCAAATTGATCAGCGGGGTGAAATTGATCATTTGGGTACTACATTGTAATTGCATACCAGGAACTTCTAAGCGTCGCAATGATCTCAAACATCTTACCTCATCTAGTTCATAGATGTCTAGAGATGAGTTTAGACTTTTATTTGTTTAGAAAAAAGTTAGTTTTGTCTTATTTTTTTAGAAATTTGCAATGTATATCTAACTTAGCTGAAATCATTGCTTCTAAACAATCAATTGCCACTAGGACTTCCCGTATTTTTTTTTGTTTCAACATTTTTGTGGAGCCTTGGTTGGAAAGTTGTGAAGCTATTCTGAATTTGAATAAGTTAAAAAAAAGATCTTTTTTCGACGAAAAGGACATTTATTGTAACAAAAAACACTTATTTCAAAGGAAATTGCCTACCTTTAGGCGATAAGGGGGAAATTTCAAAATTTTATTTTGTATTTCAAGTGTCAAATTCACTAGTTGTAAGAGTTTTAACGCGTTATTCGGATTTAGAAGAGCAAAATTAAGTGGATAAGGATTTTCATCTTTTTAACCGATGCTTAATTGTATACTGAACTGATCAATTTCGCCCCAAAGTGGTATCCTCAATTTTTTGATTTTTGAATTAATTTAACTAAAAGTTTAAACTTGTTGAACAAAATTCTGTCACATGATTTCATGGAGATCCACTGGGTACTGATTTTACAGAAATTCTTTTGACAATATTTGAATAGTCACCAATGTTATCCGCAAAAGTTGTTTTAAAGTGATCAATTTGACCCCGGATTACGGTAAATTAATAATGCGTTGAACATCAAATCCTGGGAACTCGTTGGTTGAGCCAAAACATCAACCCACGAATTTGATTCGTTGGTTGGTTGTGTCAGCTGATTGGAGCATAAAAATCCATGTTTTAGTTATGCGTGGAAAGCGGAGTTATGTAGATTTCCGATTTGTCTTACAGTTGCAGCTCAATTCATACGTATTGCAAGAAATGTTATTGCAGGATATCCCAGATTTAGGGTATGTGTTCCATCAGTAATCTCATGCTCCCATTGTCATCCTATTTAAAAACAAGCGATTACGGCACCGATTGATTCCGTTCTTTTTATTTTCATGGGTGCTCACTTCTAACAAAAAACACAAGAATAAGGAACAAAACAAACAGCCCTTCAATCCTTTGTTTTTCGTAGGATGAAAATGGGAACCACATGCTTAAAAAGGGATCCAATACCCTATTTATTTTTAATTATTTTACTTCGATAAAATGGAAATGATTATGAAATTATCCGAAGTAAAGCGCAAGCACACAACGTTTTTACTGGTCGACAAATGAAACATTAGTAACCACAGAGAACAGGCATCCAAGTCCAGTTCCAAAACTGTGTTAGGAATTTAACGGTCATTTGAAATGGCAACACAAGTGGCAACATCGCACAGTGGCGGGCCTCTATACAAAAGTCGGACAAAACCTCAAATATTAACCGAAATTGCTAAAATTCACAGGTTATGATGATTTTAGTTCCCTAAATCTATTTCTGATATGGAACTTTTCATATATTTTGATTTTACTATATTAGGGTGGTTCAAAATTATGAAAGCTGCTGATTATGGAAAGCATGTAAAAGTAATCGATAATAAGCTATCACGATGTGCTTTCTGAACGTAGATTTTGATTAACCTTTTAATTTGGGGGTTCCTAAATCATGTATTGGTATTGAAATAAACTATAATTGTGTATTTGTTGCTGTTAGGGTGGTCGAAAATATTCAAAACTACATAAATCATTAGAAAAAATCGTTTACCTATTTTTTTTTCAATGGATCAATTCAGATACACACCAATATTGGCTGACAAGACGTGGTCTATTCTCAGGTATTGCCCATAGACCAAGTGACATTTTACGGTTGAGACATGGAGGTGTGTTAATTCAATCGTTATGGGATCAGATAGTCTAATATAGTGAACTGCGTAAAATTTGAACTGCTTTTCATCAATCTCGTTTCAACAACTTCACATATGCTCTTCCGAGTTTGGGTTGCAAGGTACATCGATCTCTGCTATCACTTGTCGAGCAACCAAAACAACCCTATCTATAAAGAATTGGCAATTCATATTCGCAATATTGAAGGGAGTTTTTGATAAACGATCATCAGAGATCGGGAATCATATTGATGAACAGTAGAGCTCCAGCAAATATTTTCAAAATCTTTATCACTCTGTGTGTTGTTCAGTAGAAATGTGTTTAACGAAACCGCATGAATAACATACAATAAAATTTCAAGTTTAAAAAACCAATATAAGGGGTTTTACTAAAGAGCGTAAAATGTTCGTTTCATTAAATTGCGATTAAAATATCCAAAGATTGACTTGGTGATCGCGACGTTTACGCAAAAAAATATTTAACGTAGCGTTCTACGCCGTTCAGTGAATTTCTTTTATATTTTATAGATGATTGTTGCTTTGAACTGTAGCGACGTGCGTGTAGAAGAGAAACGCGTAGATGTCGACGAATTTGTGTCACTATATAATGAAACTTCGATAGAAGTTCATGAAGAGATTGAACCCAAGGTTGTTGAGCAATTCTAACGATTAAGATGAATCGACGAAACGACCAGTTAAAAAAAATCAATGAGCAATGGTTTGTAGTTATTTTTACATGGTTTTCACGGTTGTTTTTATCTTTCTTTTAATTTGAAGGTTTAAAGAGTTAGTTGTATCTGGTGAAGCAACATGTAGGTAGTGTCTAAGTAAATAAATGCTTATTCATACTTAGTCATCACTCCTTTCCTCTCCAGCTTACTGTTTTTAACTGGAGCACCCACCTTCTTGTGTTTTTTTTTCTGTCAAAAAATAAAATAATATTTAAAAAAATATATAAAAAAAAATATTTAAGCTGTGGTAATTACATTATCAGACAAACCCCCCTCCCCCTATGACCCTCTGACTTGGTGAAAGTCTCTTACAAGAACAAGAATTACACTAAATTGTTAGTAATCTGAAGTCAATTTGAACTATGTTAAGATAAAATTTAAACTTTAAACAATATCACTTCCTCCACAACCATGCGGCTCCATTGTGACATGACAGAAAAAACATTTTTTTTTTCGCGCTTAGCGCAAAAATGCGCAAACAGTGACCTATATAGCCAAAAACTAGACAAAATTGCACGTCAGATCCGGGATACGGCGTCGTTTTCTGATGTTTCCTAAACAAGTACTGGATCTCTTTAATAGGAAGTTTTTCTCTAAAATTTCAAAAAAGTCAATATGTTTGCATATTGTAAAAACATAATAATTTTGTGACTGAATTCCAAACAATCCCTGAAATGTAATGGTTATTCATACCTGTAAGCCCCTCGGCTGCTCAGAGGGAATATTGTGGGTGGGAAGTTATGTCGAGCACGGGGTCGCTTATTATGACTAGCACCGTCACTAATACTTACGTCACCCCTTTGCCACTCACCTAGGCAGGAGCTGGATTCTAGAGGGCTAAATCCGAAACGAGGTAAAACTGTTTGTTTCCAGCGGACTAGGCAGAGAGAGGCCTGGCTACCCCTTTCTGGGTACGGTAAACGGGAAACACTCAAAATATGTTAATAATGTAGGGCTTGCGTTTTCAAATAAGGCCAACTACAAAAATTCATTTTAAATTCCTAATTTTATTCGCCCACGCAGGAGCATCATAATAGTGGGAGAAATTATTGACATTAGGGGGTGTACTTGCGGTTTACGGGAGCTAGCTAGCGATGTCGGAGGGCCCTCCGCGACGAACGATGACCAAGGTGGCCGGATGCCTGCCGCATCGGAAACGGGGTGTCGGAGCACCGGCTGTGGGCCGGTTCGGTTGAATTCGGCTGGTATGCCGAACGGTTGGGACGCCAGCAGCTGGTCGGATGGCTACGCACCAGCAGCGGGCCGGTTGAGTCGTAATTCGGCCAGCGGATCGTCAAAGCAGGTTGAAAACCACGGATGGGGCCTTCGCCACGTGCTGCGGGCTGGGTTTGACACGTGTTCGGTTGTCGGACTCGGGGTTGGCGCCGGATAGGGTGTACCACCACCAGCGACGGTCCGGTCTGGCTTGAGTTCGGTGAACGAACTGTCGGAGTCGAGTAGCTGCGCCGGATAGTGATTCGAGAGCAGCGGCCAGCCGGATTTGGCGGGCAATTGTCCTCGAAATACAAGGATGGCGTCGAAGATGGCCGCTTGGCAGCCCAATTGTTCGGGCCGGTGATTCAAAATGGCGTCGCACTACACTGGCCGATTTTCTCGAGCACTAGCCTCCTCCAAAGACCATAGACCGTCCTAAAGAGGGTAGAAAATCGCTGGACGATGACTCCAGCCGCACAAAAGAACAGAAAAGGCCCAATTATGGACCTAATCCGATGGATTAGTACACCAATGTCAATTTCTCACACTTTTCCCTTCCCTAACCACACAAGTACACACATGTTTTCTTTTACCTTTTCTTTGACCTTTTCTTTGCTTTACTTTTGTAGAAAGCAGCCTTTGTTCACTTCCTATTGTTAAACCTATTGAGAAGTTACAAAATTAGCTTTACACACGTGCTTTTTTAACATTTTTAACATTTCCACTGACCGTACTAATAGAAATAATCAACTAGTTTTAATAAATTTTAATTTGTTCGTAACGTCCTTTTTAAGTAACTTTTCCTAACTAAAACACAAAAAAAACATTATTAACATATCATAATGAGTACACAAAAATTTCACAAGCTTTGTTTCTTACTATATCCACGACGCGCACTTTACTCTCTAGCTAGTCTTGCGGAATCAAACCAGGTCTTTCGTTTCGGGGCATTTTTAACAATCGTAGGTAAATTTGAGAAAAAACCGAAGTTTTACGAACGCGGCTGAACCATTCGGCCTAAAGGTTGCACCCCTCTTCTCCACAGAGAAGAGATTAGGTCAACTCTCTCAGTCGGCAGGTTGAGATCCTGGCTCAAACCGCTGTTAATGAGTGTGAGTGCGAGCATTGAGGCGAGTGCTAATCAAATAAGCGTATGGCTCTGCACATTTTGCCTGACAGCTAAGGATGCAGCCACCAGTGAGGCTGTCAGGTCTGATTTTCCAGGGTCGGATTCAGGCGTTAGGGGCTCACTGGCAGGTGGGTTTAATGGTAGGGAAACTTGTGGAGAAGCCAACAAGGAACAAATATGGGACCAGCGGTTACAAATACCCCGTCCTCCCAGTTCAAAATGAATGAGAAACATTCATTTTGACTGAGCAAGAGGTGTAACACATAAATTCAAATCAACATCAAATATGTTTGTGTTTTCAAAACCATTTGAGTTGTACAAATATTCTTGGCAACACTGTGCCCTGCGAGTAACTCTTTCACTCATTCGGAAAGACATCCTACAGTGGTCACTCACCAACACAAAAACACATAACTGTCAAACGACTCTATCAAAACATCAAAAACGTGAAACGGAGCAAAAGGTGTGAAACATCGAGTAATTATGGAACAAAAGTTACTAGCGCTGGGAATATAATTACAGGTAAGCGGAAACTAGTGACTATCGGAGAAACCTGAATGGGTCTTTTCGTTGTATGCCCCAAAAAAGATAGTGCGCACATCAACAGGAGCTGCTTTTCATTAGCCGTTCGGGTACCATTCATGTGTGTTTTCTACAGCCTGTTAGGGGGGAAAACATACAAAGAAACGAGCCATTCTTGAATTTGGAATCGAGTTGGGGAATTTTGTGAGCGTTATTATGGTTTTTGATTGCATGACCGGTTTGTTTTGTTTTGTTACAGGTGTAACCAAAAGGAGTCCAGCTTCGGCCGCAGCTGTTTTAGGAAAGTTTTATGCGATACGTATCGTCGAGGGTGTTGAGTTGAAGGATTTTGTTTTGTTTACGTTTCGTTTTATACCCCGGACAGACATGTGATACGAGTGTGATTCCTGTACAACGGTACGCAGTGTCAAGAAAATTTTGACAAGACTGACTTGAACCGAGAGAATTTTCAGTATGGCACTCATTTCAAGCGCAATTGTACAGTGATTCTTGTATCACATGTGTGTCATAAGTATTAGGGTTGTCCTGGCTTCAGATCGGCAGCAGAGAAAACTCCCAGAGATTTGCCATTTTCGTCAGCGAGTTCGTAAGAAGAGCTCCCTACCCGGGCGACAACAGTGCATGGGAGGTAGCAGGGGCCCAATTTAGCGTTGTAGTTATTTGGAGCTGATGATTGTCGGAAGTTTCGTTTGAATACTTTTTGACCCACAGTGTAAGTAGGTGCAAACGCCTTATGCCTTAGATTGTAAGATTGTGAATTTTTACTAAACTGTTTTTGTAGGTTTTTGTGAACCAATTCATAAATACATTGATCTATCTGAAGTTTTCGATTTATTCTTTCGTCCTCTGAAAGATCTTCGGTGTCATAGTCCACGCGATGTTCGTCTCCACGGCTCACTATCTCGTGACCAAACAGAATTCGATAAGGGCTGAAACCGGTAGAACCGTGTGGTGTGGTATTGATGGCGTATTCTATTTCGGGCACTCGAGTGTCCCATAACTTCTGATTAGACCTGGCATAGGTACGAATGCAGGCGTTGATGGTTCTATTTAGGCGCTCCACTGGATTGGATTGACTGTGGTGCCTAGGGTTTGTCCAGTGTTGGACACGAAACTTTTGTAGCAAGTCTTTGAAGTGGGTAGATAAGAAGGTTGACGCGTTGTCCGAGATGAGGCACTCGGGGGTGGAATACCTTCGAAACCATTGGTTCTCCAGGATTTCACACACCTTTGGAGCTGATATCTGTCTTACGGGGCACAGTAAACAAAATTTGGAGAAAATGTCCATCACGACAAGCAGATGAGCGTGTCCTGATTTGCTCCGGGGCAACGATTGAATGAAATCGATCGCGATTAACTGAAAAGGTTTTGTTGCCAGCCTGGGTGATCCAACAGCCGGGTGTTGAGAGCGATTCGCTGGTTTACTCTCTTGGCATACCGAGCATTTCCGGATGTGCAATCGAACATCCTCAGCTAGGTTGGGCCAGTAGTACTTCTTTTTAATTCTTGCTATGGTTTTGTCCGTGCCGAGGTGTAGGGCATCGTCATGTTCCTCTACCAGCACATTTTCGCGCATTTCCTTAGGGACACAGATCTTCCACTCAAAGTGATAGTCCAGTGTGTCTCCCTGAGTGGACACAAGCTTTTTAAGAACCCCGTTATCTAGCCGAAAGTCTTTATATTTCTCGGGTTCCTCCTGGACATTTCTGATTAGTTTAGTGTACCAATCTGGTCTCTGTTGATGTAGAGATAGGACTTCAACGGACCTCGAGAGGGTATCAGGCACCACGTTGTCGATTCCACGACGGTGTCTGATGACCATATCATGCCGTTGGAGTTCTATACTCCATCGACAGAGACGAGACGAAGTTCGCCAACTACTTCGCAAGATATATGTAAGTGCTGAAGCGTCGGTTATCACCGTGAACGTCGATCCCTCCACGTAACATCGGAACTTTTCTATGGACTTTAGGACAGCCAGGGCCTCCTTCTCCGTGGCAAAGTACCGTTGTTCTGGGCCGGTCAGCTTTTGGGAAAAGTACGCTATGGGCTGTTCGGCACCGTCCCGTTCCTGAGTCAAGACTCCGGCAATAGCCGTGTCACTGGCATCGCAATGGATGCAAAACGGTCTCGTAAAATCGGGATTGGCTAGTATCGGAGCACTTATAAGGAGCTCCTTGATTTTGTTGAACGATGACTCAGCGGACTCATTCCAACGAATGGATTTAGGTTTGTCCCTCAAGAGGTCGGTTAACGGTCGTACAACTTCACTATAACTGGCAATGAATCGCCGGTAATAGTTGCACATGCCGAGGAAGCGTCTCAAAGCACGGATGCTGTTGGGACGTTCTATGTTAATGATGGCCTCCACTCGGTCAGGGTTAGGTTTAAGGCCGTCCGTGGTAAGAATGTACCCCAGGTAGGGAAGCTCAGAGAGGCAAAACTTAGATTTTTGAAGATTGATCGACAGATTAGCCCTGTTCAATCTTGAGGCGACTTCTCTTAGTAATTGGGCGTGCTGCTCGAAGGTCTCACTTACGACGATAATATCGTCTAAGTAGACGAAAACGTGAGGTTCGAGTTCACCCGCGCCCAATACTCGGTCCATAAGTCTGGACAACGTCGCTGGACTGTTGACCAGACCGAATGGCATGCGGGTGAACTGGAACAGTCCACGGCCTAATACCGAAAAGGCAGTGAATTTTCTTGATTTAGGGTGGAGAGGTATTTGTAGGAAGGCTTTTGATAAATCGATCGTGGAGATAAAGTTGCACGGTCCGACTCGGCTGAGGATTCTATCCGCATGTGGCAAGGGATATGAATCCCGAACCGTACGCTCGTTCAGCTTTCGAGCATCTAAGCAAAGTCGGACAGTCTCGTCAGGTTTATCAACTGGGACCAACCTCAAGGCCCAGTTGCTATACGAGCGCTCAATAATTCCGGCTTCAAGTAAACTGTCCAACTCGTCGTTGATTTGTTCTTGGCGCTTCGGCGACGTGGGAAAAGGGTTGATGCGCACTGGGGCTAATTTCTTAGCTTCTTCAGTGAGCTCAATTCTATGGGCAATCAGAGGAGTGGTTTCCAATGTACCCTCACGAGCGACTTTGAATTGGGTTTTGATCGATTCCAGTTCTTGAAGTTGGTCTACCGTCAAGGGGCATACTTCGGGACCGGCCTGTATCTCTTCAACCGACACTGGTTGTATGGTTGGCATTATGCCGAATGCTTTCCAAAAGTCGGTACCTAACAGTAAGCGCCTTTTCAGTTCTGGAACCACTAAGGTCGCGATCAATTTAGTTTGACCGTTAAACGAAACTGGGAGGTTTACATAACCCGTTACGTCTAGTTTTTGTCCACTGGCCGTGATCAGGTCGACATCAGCGGGGAAAACTTTTAATTTACACGTTCTGATCAATTTTAGGGAACCTACTCCTAGAATACTCCGGTGGGCTCCACTATCGAGAAGTCCGACAATTGGAGTGTCAAAAATCGTTACTTGTACGAATGGGCGGTCGTCGTCCTCTAAACGAACGAACAGTTCCTCAACCTGAGTCTCTTCGGCAAATTCATAGTCGGTATTCTGGGTTTTACGGTAACCACACTGATAAAGGTTGTCTGATAAGGGTTTAGATGAGGGATTTAGGCGCACTACGGGACTGACCTGCCCTCGCAGGTAGTCTACTTGTAGTTTTTTGCGCAAAATGGGCAGTTCTTCGTTTCTACCTGGTGTAGACCACACCGAAGACAAAACTTATAGCGCGGTTCTTTGCACTCCGTATGGTTATGTCCACGACGTCGGCAATTGAAACACGTCCCCTCTGCAGGTGGGATATAACTGTCGATCCAAGGTGGAGGAGCCCTAGAATCTTCGGCTTTCCTCCCGTGTTGGATCCCCTGCTTCGTTGGTTTAGGAGAATCACGTGACGGTTTGTTCGAGGGTTGTTCTTCTTCTGAGTTATCTTTTTGCGACCGATAAAAGCTCTTCGATTTATAACTTCGTTTCGGTTCCTCAGCTAGAGGTTTTGATTTATTCATCGGTTCTCGTGTGATTTCGTTCGCTTGGGCTTTAACTCGCGACGTGGGTTGATCTTGAGCACTTGGGGCATACTTATACCAATACGTCGCATCTAGCTGCCTCCCAAATCTCTTCAGATCGGCCAAGTTGTTTATATTCGACGCGACCGCGTGGCCTTTATAGTCCGCCCGTAAGTTCCGCATGACTATTTCAAATTTCTTGCCTTCGGAGAGGGGTTTTGTAAGAGAATTGAAGATTTTCTGCATCTCCGACAGATAATCAGAAAATCTCTCTTTCGGCCCCTGTTTTCGCGAGATGGCCTTGATTTCATTTACGTGGTCGTGGTCCGGACTCAAAAATTCGCGTTTCAGTTCCGTAATAAGCTCATCCCAATCACCGAAATCTTCATTTTCGACACCCGACATGAACCAAGATTTCGCTTGATCCTTGAAAAGATAGATCGCGGACCGGAAAAGCTCTCTTTTCGAAACGTTTTCTGACTTCGCGTAGAATTCAATTTCTTTGATGAATTTCATCAAATTCTGGCCATTATCTCTGCCATCATATTTGATGTTCCATTCAGAGATTGGCCGGCGTTTGTGATAATCGCGACGACGACGAGATCTTTGGGCTCTGACCTCGGCTCTGACTACCGGACGATCCGACGACGACGAAGTTTTCGCGGATTCCGCATCTGTAACCGATTCCGAAGTCTGTACCTGCTGAATCGGGTTAGACTTGGACTTTTTTCGAAGTGAGAACTTTCGCAAAACCGTTTCCGATTGATTTGCATCCGTACTGACGTCCGGCTGCGGCCATCCCATGGGATATGGCGGGAAACCAAATGGATACCACGCGGCGAGGGCTCCTAGATTCGGTTTGGACGGTTGTCTGAAAGATTTCAATACGCGGCGATTCGAAGAAGTAACCGGACCAACCGCACCCAATTCTTCATTACCATCCGAAGTCCCTGCACTAGTGTTGTCCCTGTCCCTTCTTTTGGAGTTTTTCTGAGATCGCTCAGCTCCCTGTTGAGACTGATTTGTCTTAGGAATTGCTCCCAATTTCAATTTTGAGACTGAACGAACAATTTCCTGCAACATGTCTTCTCTAACCGACTGAATGGGCGAAAATATGGAAAAGTGTGTGTTAATAAGCCCTCGAATTGCACTGCGGAGCTTATCAAAGTCATTGAGATCCTCATCGGTCTCGGCATGCTCTTGAGCTCTACGAACCCGCGCGAAATAGTGGACCAACCGCGACTTTAGGCTGTCCTTCAATCCCTCAAAACGTTTCTCATTTTCCAAGTAAGCTCGAATTTGCTCAACATTGGAATCAATAATCTTGATTTCGTTATCGACTGTTACGTTACACCTCGAAAAATCCAAATCCAGTCTATCGGTATCTTTTTCCTCCTTCAACCGATCTCTAAGTCTTCGCTGTATCGCAGATCGAGACTCAGTTGGCTCAAATTGAACCGCTCGAATCGCCAATTCATGCTCGATTTCGTGCTTTTCAAGATGATGCACCATCAAACCCTTGTATTGCAACTCGAGTTCCAAATCCATTTTGACTAATCACTTAAATTCGTTTGAAGAACGAAAAATTAAAAACCCGAAAAGGTTTCTTCCCCTCCGCTAGGGGGCAGTAGAGAAATAAAGTTTTAGGACGAATGCTAATTTGAATTTAATTTTGCTGGGCGCCAATTTGTAAGCCCCTCGGCTGCTCAGAGGGAATATTGTGGGTGGGAAGTTATGTCGAGCACGGGGTCGCTTATTATGACTAGCACCGTCACTAATACTTACGTCACCCCTTTGCCACTCACCTAGGCAGGAGCTGGATTCTAGAGGGCTAAATCCGAAACGAGGTAAAACTGTTTGTTTCCAGCGGACTAGGCAGAGAGAGGCCTGGCTACCCCTTTCTGGGTACGGTAAACGGGAAACACTCAAAATATGTTAATAATGTAGGGCTTGCGTTTTCAAATAAGGCCAACTACAAAAATTCATTTTAAATTCCTAATTTTATTCGCCCACGCAGGAGCATCATAATAGTGGGAGAAATTATTGACATTAGGGGGTGTACTTGCGGTTTACGGGAGCTAGCTAGCGATGTCGGAGGGCCCTCCGCGACGAACGATGACCAAGGTGGCCGGATGCCTGCCGCATCGGAAACGGGGTGTCGGAGCACCGGCTGTGGGCCGGTTCGGTTGAATTCGGCTGGTATGCCGAACGGTTGGGACGCCAGCAGCTGGTCGGATGGCTACGCACCAGCAGCGGGCCGGTTGAGTCGTAATTCGGCCAGCGGATCGTCAAAGCAGGTTGAAAACCACGGATGGGGCCTTCGCCACGTGCTGCGGGCTGGGTTTGACACGTGTTCGGTTGTCGGACTCGGGGTTGGCGCCGGATAGGGTGTACCACCACCAGCGACGGTCCGGTCTGGCTTGAGTTCGGTGAACGAACTGTCGGAGTCGAGTAGCTGCGCCGGATAGTGATTCGAAAGCAGCGGCCAGCCGGATTTGGCGGGCAATTGTCCTCGAAATACAAGGATGGCGTCGAAGATGGCCGCTTGGCAGCCCAATTGTTCGGGCCGGTGATTCAAAATGGCGTCGCACTACACTGGCCGATTTTCTCGAGCACTAGCCTCCTCCAAAGACCATAGACCGTCCTAAAGAGGGTAGAAAATCGCTGGACGATGACTCCAGCCGCACAAAAGAACAGAAAAGGCCCAATTATGGACCTAATCCGATGGATTAGTACACCAATGTCAATTTCTCACACTTTTCCCTTCCCTAACCACACAAGTACACACATGTTTTCTTTTACCTTTTCTTTGACCTTTTCTGTGCTTTACTTTTGTAGAAAGCAGCCTTTGTTCACTTCCTATTGTTAAACCTATTGAGAAGTTACAAAATTAGCTTTACACACGTGCTTTTTTAACATTTTTAACATTTCCACTGACCGTACTAATAGAAATAATCAACTAGTTTTAATAAATTTTAATTTGTTCGTAACGTCCTTTTTAAGTAACTTTTCCTAACTAAAACACAAAAAAAACATTATTAACATATCATAATGAGTACACAAAAATTTCACAAGCTTTGTTTCTTACTATATCCACGACGCGCACTTTACTCTCTAGCTAGTCTTGCGGAATCAAACCAGGTCTTTCGTTTCGGGGCATTTTTAACAATCGTAGGTAAATTTGAGAAAAAACCGAAGTTTTACGAACGCGGCTGAACCATTCGGCCTAAAGGTTGCACCCCTCTTCTCCACAGAGAAGAGATTAGGTCAACTCTCTCAGTCGGCAGGTTGAGATCCTGGCTCAAACCGCTGTTAATGAGTGTGAGTGCGAGCATTGAGGCGAGTGCTAATCAAATAAGCGTATGGCTCTGCACATTTTGCCTGACAGCTAAGGATGCAGCCACCAGTGAGGCTGTCAGGTCTGATTTTCCAGGGTCGGATTCAGGCGTTAGGGGCTCACTGGCAGGTGGGTTTAATGGTAGGGAAACTTGTGGAGAAGCCAACAAGGAACAAATATGGGACCAGCGGTTACATACCCAAAAACACAAGAAATATTGCCACATTATTCAAGTCTTCCTATCTTTTACAACGAACTCATAAAGGAAGCTCACAAAATAAAGACAATAAATACTAATATTGCAGCACATAAACTTCAACTTTGAAAAAATCTACAAGACTCAATTTTTGACCAAATGACTTGAAAATTTGGGGTTTTCTTAGTTGAAGTATCTATAATGGAAGAAAAATATTAGAAAAATAAAATTTTGAAGTCGATTTTTGAGGTTTTGTCCGGCTTCCGGCCACTGTGCATCGTGGTGGCACTGCTATCGCAAAGTTCCCACGTTGTTGCCGGTGGTGAATATAAAACTTATCTTGTAACGCTTTGACGTTTTTATTCTGTTTAAGTAAAATAAAGTTTTGCATTCAGTTATATTAAATTATTAGTTGGTTTGAATTTTAAGATTTTGATTTTAATTCATTTTCATTTAGTTTACATGATGATTTTAGATAATTTGTAATATTTGACGTTTTTATCTTTACAAGTAGAATCCGATTGGAATATAATTTGTTGATCTTCAGTCTAAATTTTTAGTTTGAGAATATCGTTCGTGTTTGGATTGTGACAAGGCTAAGTTGCGTGACGATGCATGTAACGCAGATAATTAAAGACATTTTGAAGGAGCGAGATGCTCTGCGCCGCCATATGAATTTGGATGGCGCAATTTTAGGTAATAGTTTAAGAATTGAATTGGATTTGTGTTTTGTAAAGCGGCATAGCTTCTTGGACGAAGCGCAACTTCGACTCGGCCATTTCGCTAATAACCCAACTAACATTTTTGTTGGATAAGAGCTTAAACGAGCTTTATTCCGAAAGCGTTTGTTCCATAAGCTTTTATGCAGCTAATTTCGTTAGTAGGGAAAGCGGCTGGAGAGCAGAAGTGCGCGAATTAACCCTCTAATACCCAATCCCGCCTTTAGACAGGGTATAGTTTGAGCTATGGATAGTAGAGTAAACATAGATCCGCTAAGATGAATCCGTTGTATCCAAACGAACTGTCAAAATCTGTATCCAAACGAGCATGACGTCACGATTTGGACAACATCAATGGAACGCATGACGTCATATTCAATCGTCGCACTTTTGAAAATTACTACTTACACGCTTGAAACATTTTAGTCAGCGGTGTCCGCGGATCTATGTTTACTCTACTATCTATAGTTTGAGCATTTTTATAAATTTTGTTTCGTGCAACATCAATTTTTTTATATTTTTGGCTGATATTTAGGACTATTCTGTATATCTCAAAATGGTTTTTGGTCTATTTTAAAGCGTATTTACATTTTTTTTAAATCATTGAAAAATTGATGTTTTAGTCACCTTTCAGAAGTCATTGCTTATTTTGTATTGAATCGCTACAATTAACATATTTTAAATTTTTCCCAAATCATTCTATCCTTGTTTAATAGTTTAAGGGAGTCGAATACACTCTTACAATTACACGGAAAATAAAATTTTGCCTGAAAAAAAAATAAAAATAAAAATATTTTAATAATAATCATAAAATCTCAAAATGTTTTTGCCTCAAAAAATCCGTAACCCAAATAGGCTTCCTGATTTCGCGTTGGACATGCAGCGCGCTGCGCTTTTTTCGTACGACTGGTTTTGTACGTTTCTTCGGCGAAGCAATCGCCGAATTGGAGATCCGTTGGCGGAGCGAACCGCCATTTCCGTCCGTGAACCCGTGTGCCCAGCAAAGGCCCGCCTCGAGTAGGTAGCTAATCGGAGGCGCGAGTGTAATCGCTAGACCATCAGCAAATTCTCCCGTCGGTCGTCAATTGCCGAAGGTAAGGTCCGATACGTTATTCTCCGTGGACCAGAGAACGAGAGCCGGTTCGTGTGCCGTGTGTCGCAAATTGCACGCCGCGAACCAGATCCGATTCGAGAGAATAGGAGGCGTAACATTCCCTGCTCGGCCTAGTAGGAATCTTAGTACGCGAAGCCGGGTCGTTGGGCTCTGTTGCGTCCCAATTGTCTGATGAGGGTCGTCCCGGGAATAAATGGCATCCGCCGAACGCTCTCGTTTATGTGAAACCGGAAGCTTCCGTCCAGCCGCCACTCCCTCCGCACCGTTCTTCGGCCATATGCACACGGGTCCAGTAGTCGTCACCGGACACAACGATGGCCGCCTACAAGCTGTCGCCATCACCGAGGACTGCCGTCTACTTCGAGTTCGTCAAGTAAAAAACCTGCGCAGGTACGCCGTTTTTTGTGTTCATGGCCATGAATGTTTTTCCTTCCCCGTACGTTTCGTCACTTTGTCCAACCCGAATGAATGTTAGAAGTCCCTTTTAAGGACAAACGTCTTGAAATCCCGCTTCAACAGTGCATCAGAACTTCAGACGCACAAATCTCAAGAAGCGAGCCTCAAACAACAGTGAATTTCACTATTCTGTTCTTGCTCACTTGTAATAAGCTTAAAATAAGAAGATCAGGTGCGCTGGTTTTGTTAATGAAGAGATTTGTGCCCTCGAAATCGTGAGTAGGTCTCAAAGTTGGCCATTGTGGCGGCCATTTTGGGATTCTAACAAGTCTGTCCTTAAATATATTGTGAAATTTTAAAGTTTTAAATATGTTTGAATTCCATTACGTTTAACTCAGCTTTTTAATAAAATTACTCACTTATGTATCATGTTTATTCCGTTTAGTTTGTTTATTTTCCCTTCCGTTTTCCCTAAGTTTTTAGTATAGATAGTAGAGTAAACATAGATCCGCGGACACCGCTGACTAAAATGTTTCAAGCGTGAAAGTAGTAATTTTCAAGAGTGCGACGGTTGAATATGACGTCATGCGCTCCATTGATGTTATCCAAATCGTGACGTCATGCTCGTTTGGATACAGATTTTGACAGTTCGTTTGGATACAACGGATTCATCAACACGGATCTATGTTTACTCTACTATCTATAGTTTTTAGTAGCGTTTGTTAGTGTTTAAGATTGGGCTTCGTTCTTTAAAGAAGTTCTGCCTATTCCCGTGAGCCGTTCAACTTCCACTGAGAAGAAAAGTCTCTTAATAAGTCGGGAAAATCCAAACACGACCGGTGGTCTCTCTTTGAGAGTGGCGCTTAAGCCACCGTGCTTTGATTAAATCTCTTGAGAAAGTTAGCGAACGGTTACAATCTAGACATGCTTACTCACTACTGATTGTAGCAATTTGTCGCATAGGTGACGCTAGTGTTGTCAACGCTAAAAAAAATTGAATCCTTACACAGCTTTCGAGATTTTTTTCTATTGGCTTGGATGTCTGTTCTCTGTGCAGTAACGTTGCAAGAGCCTGTTTTTCTGTAGTTTCAACAGGTTATGGGCCCAGTGTCCAGATATGAAACTGGTGGTGGTTCTGGAAGCGAGGAAAACTAGATGCGGTACCATCCAAAGAGACGGTGAGGGGACCAACATTCGTTGAGGATTTAGTATTTTGAGGGACCTGCGCTAAGAGCTGAAGTGATCGAGGCGATACGTTGTTCGCTTATCGGTAGACGCAGGAGCTGGTTGGCAGAAAATACTCAGTGACGGAAGAAGCTTGGGGCCAGGAGTAGCTTAGTAGTGGAAACAGCTCGATAGCGAAGAAGTTGACTAACATAGAATGAAAAAAAATGAAAAAAATGTGATTCTTACAAAAAAAAAAACAATGATTCCTTTGTGGAAAAGTTTGAAAGCACAACTAATATAGCTGAAAAAAGTGGTGTACACTCAATGCATACTATAACCTACTTAGTCACAAGATTTAAAATTGTATTGTAATGAAACGATTGTCATTACTGTGCTCGTGGCGTTAAAATCCATAGATTAAGTCAGATTTTGTCGGAATTCGTTAGAGAGTACTTAGGGAAATTTCAAGAAGAATTTATAGTAGGAATCGTTGAGCAGAAATTTCTAAATTTATAGAATAATCGCTGGGGTCGTTTTCGTGAAAGCTACGATGAAAATTTCTAGCGAAATCCCTTGTACCGTCGTGCGGGGCTACTTTTGAAATGCGGGGCTACTTTGGACACATTTGAATATGGATTTTTTGAATTTAAAATATGGTTCAAATCTGTTTGATGTCTTAGGAACTATTATAAAGCAATAGTTTTCCCTTCATTTGGTTGAAATTATTTTTCAAACAGACCGTTTATTGCTTGTCAGGACGCGAAAAACATCGAATAAACCAATATAATATACATAACGTATCAGAACATTTGGTCTGTAGGCATTGTTTCTACAGTTCATAAATTTCAAAGGGTTGATCAATTCATTCAAAATGTATCAACGTAGCATATACAATCGAAAATTTGTATCGTTGTACGTTATAAATGACTGTTTCGCCCAAATAAAGGATTGATGGTCCCTTTTTTCAGGCTATCTATATAGCAATATCACGCTGCTCATAATACCAAAGGTAGCACAGAACCATCTTAAAACGCATATTTTTATTGAAATTATGTATGATACAGTATACTACAGTATTGGTACAATGTAGTTTTCCAAACAACCCTGGAGTTTGAAATGCAGTTTTGTTGTAGATAAAAATGTCCAAAGTAGCCCCCATCCGGTTCTATATGAGATGTGTCCGATTGGTGTATAAACAACTTTTTTGTTTATTGATGGATTTAGCTCAAATTTTGCATACATCCTACATACATACTCACAATTATTGTGTATAAAAATTGCGGAAATTCATTCACTAGTCTGGGAGTTATAATGTCATAAAGTTGAAAAACCATGAAAAAGTGTATAAAGAAGCCCCGCACGACGGTATCTACAGTTTTTGGAGGAAATGCTGGTCAGCATTTTATAGTAATACTAAAGCGTATCTTCTATCTAACTATCTCTGGCGTGACTAGTGATGGAGTTTCTGACGGCCTTCCAAATAATTTTTGACAAATTTCTGGGATCAACTTCTGGCAAATAAAGTGCTATTTTATCTGATATTTTATAGGAAATTATTTTAATAAAAATGCTTTAGAAAACCTGGGCGTCTGTTCTCCAGGAGGAGCGGTTCACAACAGCGTCTGATCCCCATGTTAGGGGCAGCTGATCAACGTCCGAGTGCCAGAAAAGGACTCTAAGCTCAACTGTGCACTATGGTCCTCCGCTAAGTAGGGAGTTGGTGTCAGGCGCTACGAGCCAACCGTAAAAAACTATTGTAACGGAAATCAGCAACAGAATAATACGAACCGGGACCAACGGCAACGGACTTGCGATTGGAAACTCGGTACGTGAAACTGTCGATCTCGAAATTTCATTGGGAGCACCCGCATACTCGCCGATCTACTGAAGGACCGCGGGTTCGGCATCGTAGCGCTGCAGGAGGTGTGTTGGACAGGATCCATGGTGCGAACGTTTAGAGGTAATCATACCATCTACCAGGGCTGCGGCAACACACGTGAGCTGGGAACAGCTTTTATAGTGATGGGCGACATACAGAGGCGCGTGATCGGTTGGTGGCCGATCGACGAAAGAATGTGCAGGTTGAGGATCAAGGGCCGATTCTTCAACATTAGCATAATAAACGTGCACAGCCCTCACTCCGGAAGCACTGATGATGACAAAGACGCATTTTACGCGCAGCTCGAACGCAAGTACCGTAAACCGGGGTCAAATTGACCTTCGGGTCGAAATTGATCAGACGTTTTTCCATTAGATAAACCATACTTTATTAGTTTTCTTAAACACATCGTATAGTATCAGATTGCAACTACACTATAAATGAAAGGAATCTTTCTCAACCTTTCTTAACCTAATAGAGAAACGTCTGATCAATTTCGACCCGGAGATCAATTTGACCCCGGTTTACGGTACGACCGCTGCCAAAACCACGACGTCAAGATCATCATAGGGGATCTAAACGCTCAGGTTGGCCAGGAGGAGGAATTCAGACCGACGATTGGAAAGTTCAGCGCCCACCAGCTGACGAACGAAAATGGCCTACGCCTCATCGATTTCACCGCAAGATCCAAGAACTTGGCCATTCGTAGCACCTTCTTCCAGCACAGCCTCCCGTATCGTTACACCTGAAGATCACCACAACAAACGGAATCGTAAATCGACCACGTTCTGATTGATGGACGGCACTTCTCCGACATTATCGAGGTCAGGACCTATCGTGGCGCTAATATCGACTCCGATCACTACCTGGTGATGGTTAAACTGCGCCCAAAACTCTCCGTTATTAAAAATGTACATTACCGGCGGCCGCCCCGGTACGATATAGAGCGACAGAAACAACCGCATGTCGCCACCGCATACGCGCAGAATCTCGAGGCAGCGTTGCCGGACGAGGGTGTGCTCGATGTGGCCCCTCTAGAGGACTGCTGGAGTACAGTGAAAGCAGCCATCAACAACGCAGCCGAGAGCACTATCGGGTACGTAGAACGGATTCGACGAAACGATTGGTTCGACGAGGAGTGCAGAGCGGTTCTGGAGGGGAAGGATGCAGCGCGGGCGGTAATGCTGCAGCATGGAACCCGACAGAATGTGGAGCGATACAGACAGAAGCGAGAGCAGCAGACCCGTCTCTTCCGGGAGAAAAAGCGCTGCCTGGAAGAAGCGGAGTGCGAGGAAATGGAACTGCTGTGCCGTTCACAGGAAACACGCAAGTTCTACCAGAAGCTCAACGCATCCCGCAAAGGCTACGTGCCGCAAGCCGAAATATGCAGGGATAAGGAAGGGAGCCTCCTGACGGACAAACGTGAGGTGATCGAAAGGTGGAAGCAGCACTTCGACGAGCACCTGAATGGCGAAGAGAATGTAGGCACGGAGGACCAAGGCAGCGGAGGAAATGACTATGTTGGTGCAGCAGAGGACGGGAACGAACCAACTCCCACGCTGAGGGAAGTTAAGGATGCCATCCACCAGCTCAAAAACAACAAAGCGGCTGGTAAGAACGGTATCGCAGCAGAACTCATCAAGATGGGCCCGGAAAAGTTGGCCACCTGTCTGCACCAGTTAGTAGTCAAGATCTGGGAAACCGAACAGCTACCGGAGGAGTGGAAGGAAGGGATAATCTGTCCCATCCACAAGAAAGGCGACAAGTTAATGTGTGAGAACTTTCGAGCGATCACCATTTTGAATGCCGCCTACAAAGTGCTATCCCAGATCATCTTCCGTCGTCTTTCACCTAAAGTAAATGAGTTCGTGGGAAGTTACCAAGCCGGTTTCATCGACGGCCGGTCGACAACGGACCAGATTTTTACCGTACGGCAAATCCTCCAGAAATGCCGTGAATACCAGGTCCCAACGCACCACTTGTTCATCGACTTCAAAACGGCATACGACAGTATCGACCGCGCAGAGCTATGGAGAATCATGGATTAAAACGGCTTTCCTGGGAAGCTGACCAGACTGATTAAAGCAACGATGGACGGTGTGCAAAGCTGCGTAAGGGTTTCGGGCGAACTATCCAGTTCATTCGAATCTCGCCGGGGACTCCAACAAGGTGATAGACTCTCATGCCTACTCTTCAACATCGCTCTGGAAGGTGTGATGCGACGAGCTGGACTCAAAATCCGGTCAATTTGTGTGCTTTGCGGACGACATGGTTATCGCCAGAATATTTGGAACGGTGGCAGAGCTGTACATCCGCCTGAAACGCGAAGCAGCAAAGGTCGGACTAGTGGGGATGCCTTCAAAACAAAGTACATGCTGGTAGGCGGAACCGAACACGACCGGATCCGTCTGGGTAGTAATGTTACGATAAACGGTAATACTTCCGAGGTGATGGAGAAATTCGACTACCTCGGATCCTTACTGAAGGCTGACAACAACGTGAGCCGTGAAATTCGGAGGCGCAATATCAGCGGAAGTCGGGCCTACTACGGGCTCCAGAAGAAACTGCGGTCGAAAAAGATTCACCCACGCACAAATGCACCATGTACAATACACTAATTAGACCGGTGATCATCTACGGGCACGAGACATGGACCATGCTCGAGGAGGACCTGCAAGCACTCGGAGTTTTCGAGCAACGCGTGCTAAGGACGATCTTCGGCGGTGTGCAGGAGATCGGTGTGTGGCGGAGAAGGATGAACCACGAGCTCGCTGCACTTTACGGCGAACCCAGCATCCAGAAGGTTGCCAAAGCCGGAAGGATACGGTGGACAGGGCATGTTGCAAGAATGCCGGACAACAACCCTGCAGGGCTGGTGTTTGCAACTGATCCGGTTGGCACAAGAAGGCGTGGAGCGCAGAGAGCACGATGGGCGGACCAGGTGGTGCGTGACCTAGCGAGTATTGGGCGCGACCGAGGATGTCTTGTATCTGTCAAGGGATAAGCAAAATAGGGCGGAATAAAAAGGTGCAAAACTGATTACACTCATTCGAAGAGGGTATTCTGCAGGGTTCGAAAAGTCGGTACAAGATCTAGAAATCGGCTTCCATTGATTGGCAATCTCAAAACAATGATGACCACATGACGTCTTAAACGGGTCTCCATTAGCTCTCTGCGACATCAAAGTAACCTAGCCGTCCAGAGTTTCTCCACTGCCTACTGTGTTTCCGTTTACGAAAGGGCGGGTACCTGTTTCAGCGATTCATCAGACTAGAAACAAACGGCAAAATTTTAATGATTTTGTCAAAGCCTATTTCGCTACAGATGAAGGTGACAGACGATGATGATGCTGTTCTATTCGGTAACCGATAGTAACCAACCTGTGCCGATAGTCTGATGGGAAATCTTTTCGAACGAAGAGAATTTTGCCTGCCAAGCAGCATACAAAGGCAGTAGGCATCCGTGGAAAATTGAAGTCAATTTTATTTTAAAATCTTGTCATTTTTAGCGATCGAATGTAACCTGCTGTATAGGCGAAAAAAAAGGTGTTTGCTTCTTAGGCATTTGAATAGAAGTCGTAATGGGGTGTCTTTTTGAAGACATTTCACACCCGCTGGGAACTATGATAGCTGAGACTGAGTAATCCACTTGTTAGGCTAAACGCAGCAAAAAGGCACCGAAGTCATTGAAGATTTGCTCCTTTTCCCAATCTTTGAAAGCCAAAGGCAACAGTATACAATTTTATCGCTGCTGCTGCTGCATCCCTGGACGACAGTAAATTGGCTTTACACGCCTTTTTATTACCATTCTGATCCCATTATGTGCTTTTCATTTTCCGACGACGAGAGGTACCTTTTCTGTTCTCCTACGCACCTCTCGTCCGCACAACCGAAAGAGGACCGACCCGGCATCAATATTCCCATCGCGCACATTTGCCCGGTCTTTTCCCAGTTTGTTCTTCACCTTTCGAAGTCTTTGTCAGGAGGCTCTCGGAATCCCTTCTCGAGGTGGGAAATTTAACTTAAAAATCCTAATTAATCCACCTACTGGTGGTGATGCCTTCCTCGTGCGTTCAAGATATCATTTCAACAAGACTCACTCCGAGCTTCTGACATCTTTTCTTCACCATGCATATATTACGTGGTTATAGAGTCTCAATCTGCAAGAAATAAACGCTATTTTGAATCGCAGTCCTCCATATTGAACTTCAAGCTGACATCTTGCATTTTCTGGTCATAGAACCCGAACATCTTCTGTATATCAAATCAGGTGTTCGATTTGAATAGGTCCTAAGTTTCCTGTGATTCCTATGTAGATTCGACCTATTCAAATCGAAAGCCAGAAATATACCCTTCAAAATTATATATAGTAACCGTTATCTTGAATTTTGGGTTATGATTTTGGAATCACTGGACTGAATTTTTTAAATCTGTGGGGTGTGAATATAGTTTAGTGTTATTCCCCTTGCGTGTCCTTCCCCTAGCAAGTATCAGTGACAGCCCACAGCCAGCACCTTGACGAGGTTGTCAGTGTGAAGCTGCCTCATTGAAGATAGGTTTGATAGATTGATTTATCTTTATTTGAGAGACTTTCAGCCCTTGGCTGGTTCGTCTCTCTGAAGATAGGAGCTTTAGCGGAGCAAGTCGCCTTCATCGTGTGGTTCCGTATTATGCCAAGTGATTCTACTGTAATTTGCTAAGATGGCGATGAGTTACGCAAAATTCACGCAATATTCATAATCCATACATTATTTTCAATCAAATATCCTTAAAACGTGGTTTTAGAGTCTATAGCTCCTTAAAATAGCCGCCATCTTGAATTACTCGAATAATACATATTTCGATAACAAAACATCTAACCGACATCGGTTCACAACAGGACAGTAATCGATTTTATTGATGATTTTCATACCCTGCTGTTGCCGCAAGAAAGATACAAACCGTGAAAACAATCGGCTGACTTTTGGGCTTTACAGAGCGAGCTAGTTTATGACCTTTCCACTCCTTTCTCCTCCCCCGACGGGATCTGGCCCATTCAAGTGAAGCCCACTTCTTCAGAAATTTGTACCAAGGAACAATGAGACCGTCCAAAACGCAATGAATGAATAAAAAAAAGGACTCGAACGAACTGGGCGAACTTGTCCGAGTGGCGCGCGGTTATGAATGGGTCAGACCGGGCCAGACAGACCGTCGTCATCATGGACCATTTTTTTTTTCGTTGGTTGTCCTGAATCTATTTCGTAGTGAGGTTTCTGCTGTTGGTGGATAAAAATTTCACTTGAATTTATTGATTTCTTGCGATGCGGGTTTCATCCGCGTGGAAAAGGCAAACAATCGATTGGCAGATAAATCAGACCACGAGGCTCTATCGCAGCCTTTTCAAGATTAGAGGGTTGGGATCACTTCAACCTTTTGTAGATTGTGGATGGTTGATTAATTGTGATTCTCAGTTCAGGATTGTGAATGGATGTGAACTGCGTGTGAAAGTATAGTATGTAACTGAAACATTATCGATACTCTTCTTCTTGCCGTGAGTGTATTACCTGAATAGGTGGAAAACTCTGATGAATAGCATATTCAGTTATTATGGATTGAATTACTGAAGAACAAAAACTGATATTGGTTTGATATATATATATATGTTACCTATACTGCCCCCACTCGCAAAACAGTCCCATAAGAATAGAAAACCCAGCAAAGATGGCACTGTTATGCGAGTGGCGGCAGTATATAAGATCAGAAATAATAGGAAAATCTAATATGGTGAACTAGCTCGTTAATAGCCCCATTTAAAAAAAAGTCAGCATCCAGCATCGAACCTACGATCTTAGGATTCACAGACGGCGATGCTTACCACTCAACTGTGGCTCGCTGGTGTAAATAACATGGCAGTAAGAGCATGCGGTTCTTCGTTTCCACTGCTCAGAAAGGGACACATGGCATTTCACTAACATTATTGAGCCATCTCTATGGGTGTATGTGTTCCATTTCGTGCAGAAGAGCTAAACTTGTTTTTATTCTGCTATTCTGCTATTCTGCTATTATCAACGCATCCCCTGGCTTTCGCCCATCTGCGTTGTCTTTTCACTAGGCAATACGTCTACCAATTGATGTTTATGGGCTTGCCGGACCAAGTCATGTAGCTAAGCCAAACACCCCACCTACAACTGTTGGGTAGGCACCATTGTCCCGCCCACTGGTCTTTTACAGCTAGTTGTAGGTGCATGTGTGCGTGTAAGTATTGGTGTATGTGTGTTAGTGTTGGTGTATTGTAGGCGCCAACTCGTTCTAATCCACTCTGATTGCTAACACCCTATTGAACCATTACCCTTAAATCTGGCAATCTATGAAATAGAATGAGTTAAGCGCCTGGACATAATAGTCAGTTAATCAAACAAGGAATATTAGTATTAAAGTGAAGATATAACGAAGCAACGCCCCGAACCTCGAGAGCACAAACCCCAAGAACCAAATGACAGGCTGCGCGAACAGTCGATTGACTGGCCACCAACAGTGAATAACCAATCGAGCAAACCCTCCAGCACAAACCGCCACCAGCTCTCCCGACCTACGCCCAACAAATCCGAGGCACAGCCCAGCCATAGCTTCACCTTAAAACCAAAATCTAGATTGCAGAGCACAATACTTCCCAAGTAACCACGCAACTCGGGCCGCAAATCACGCACAACACGTCACAAATAAGACAAACACTACCCCGCCCGTACAACCGAAACCGATCTAGGGTAGAGAAGGGTCTCTTTCCACACCAACCCGGACTCAACTGCACCCACAGGGTAGCGCACCCCACGCACACTGCACTCATGCATCCATCACGACCCGAGCCGCACGGTCACCTGGGTTGCTTCTATCTGCATGACCTCACCCAACCCGTAACGCAGAGTTTAAATCCCTCTCTTGCATTACAAAGCAGTCCCTCTTCCCAAAGTTTGTGCGTGGTATAAATGAGATTATAAAGCTGAAGAAATCGTCACCAACACAACCGCCAACAATGAGCACTCAATGGTGTCGGCAGAATCAATGACGACCTCCTCAGTCCCAAACCCAATTATCCTACACTACCCAAGTAACCACAATGCTGAAGCCGTACGCACTGCACGTACGAAGTACATACAGACCTAACCGCACCGCCTAAACAAACCTGCTAGGCCGAACACAAGCGAAAAGCGGCGCCACCACTGTTAAACCACGACTATGCCAGTAGGTATAATCGCAATTCAGCAATCGTAGATCCATTCCCCGCTCCTACTCAGCCCTAACGATCCATAGCAATGCTTGTCAATATATGCACCCCACACACGCAACCCCCACAACCCAACAGTATGGTCACTTGAGTATCCCTGGGATTTTGATTACATGATGGTCAGGGATCACAGCCATCAAAACGTTCCACACTTTGCCAGGGCTTGCGACCTGTAGTCATGATGATTTTCGCTATGGGAAACCATGATGGCTAGCGGTGTTAAGAGCTAAACTTGTTTTTATGTAAAAAATTTCAGCTATTTCGACAAGAACAAAAACTGATATCATATCACTTTGAGCGTGCGATATTCATTAGGTTTTTGAATAGCACATCAAAATCACATCGAGCTACACGCAGAAAAATGGTGCTTGTTTAAAACAATAAAACGCATGGTTGATTTTCAAACTGAGAATTTACTTATTCCAAAATTATATTCAATTGTTTTCATTTAGAGTTTATCGATAAAAACAACCGATTACCATCATTTCATATAATGTCAAAAATTTCATTTGTTTCAACAAAATAAAAACCATAAACATGGTCCGAAAGCACTCACACATCTATAAAATGTTCACCCCAACATCGCCACAACGAAGAAGGTGAAGCAAATCCATCACGCCAACTTCCAAGAGCAGGTTTGGCCGTGATGGATAACGCGCAGGTACTCACGACAGCATCCACAAAATGTTGATCGGTTTCGCCTTTTTTGTCTTTTTTTAGTCGTTCTCCTCCTCATCCGCTTACCGACGGTCTAAAAATAGATTTCCGAGCTGCCGTAGTTGCTGCCGTCACGAACACAATCACATTCCGGGTTTGTTAGTGGCAAAAGTGCAGTCGTTTCAATCAATCCATTATTTCATGTTGAAAATACCATATCTCTGTTTGTTTTAACAAACTGTCAAAAATTTCGACAAATGAAAATATTTGTATTATCAAACAATAGAACAGTTCAGTTTAAACTAGAAATCAGTTTGTCGCTATAGTAACCTGAAAAATCGGTTGATTTGAACAAGAATTTAAGTGTGTTTACAATTTATTTTTTCTGCGTGTATGACAGCAAATATGTTCGATATAAGATATGATTTAGATATTCTCGTCTACCCGGATAGTCAGCACAGGGAGGGCAAGGCGAGGAGCGACAATTTGGATTTTTTATTATAGTCAAGGGGAAAAGTTGTGCTAAGAAATTCATGGTACCTCCCCCCTTTGCATCCTCCCCCCTTTTGCTGGCAGCCGAAAATACAAGGCTTTTTTTTGTATTTTTTATAAATTCTACATGTTTTTAGTCAAATTTCATCCTTTTGCTAATCATCAGTTTTCACTGATCCTTGACATGCAATGTATTACTTACCCATCATAGTCTGTTAAAGTTTTGAACCCAGAGCTATTCTAAGGCTTCCAAAGTACTCCGAAGATTGTGTCACAAATCCAACATCCTATACCAAATTTTATACACGATGAATCATCACATAACATACTCTAGGGTACTCAGAAAGCCTCAAAGCCTTGCTCAAAGCACTCCTAGAATATTCAATTTAGAGTGGGTCAACGTTGTATGGAGAAACTTGAAATTTGTTCGCATCAACCCGGAACAAAGCTTTCTCAATCTAAATTAGCATCCAAAACAACTGTGCAAAATTTGGGAGCGATCGGTTGCGTCACCGTATTCCGCATTGCGATTGAAATTTGTATGGAAGTTAGTATGGGAAAACGTACTTTTTTGCATTTTATTCATAAGTTGAATTCTTTTGTCTAATACCTTGTAACTAATGACGTTAAAGTATAGCCTAGGATATCCGACGTTTGTGAAAAAAGTTATTCGCCTGGTAACTTAGGCCAAAAACTGAGATTTTATTATTGATGTTATTCCTTTACATGTTAAATGATAAGCACTACCGGGCAATCTGTGCGTTATAACTTTTTTCGCAAGTGTCGGATCACTTTGCGGTCTTCGGCGAAGTTTTTCGGCATATCCTAGGCTATACCGTCTACCCCCGTTGGTTTGACCTCATCTAATCTTAACAATTTTTAATTTGACCCCCTCTAATCTGCACATCGTTCAAACTAACAATGGTTCAAACGTCATTCTGCTTATGGAACGGGGTGAAACGGAACGCAGAATCAAAACAAAACAGCAAAAGGGGTTACCATCAGTTTGTTTTTCGATGCCTACAGGGTTACTAGAAGTTCAAATTAAAAAATTAACCCCGTTGGTTTGCATGAGGTATCGTTCAAACCAACGGGGGTAGACGGTACTTCAATGTCATTAGTTAGATCGTTTTAGACAAAAAAAAACATAATTTAGTAGAAAAATGCAAAAAGCACATTTTCCCATACTAAATTCCATACAAATTTCAATCGCAATGCGGAATGCGGGGACGCAACCAATCGCTCCCAAATTTTGCACAGTTATTGTGGATTTACCGGCTACTTGTATTCTACCGGTTACTTGAGTAGCCGTTACAAAGTAGCCGTTTTCATATAAAAATCAACTTGATTGTCAAAAAATCAATATCGCTGAATAGCTCGTGGCAACGAGGAATAGCGCGTACAATAAAAATGTTTAAAAACATTTTTAAGTTATTCTTTTTATAAAACGGCTACTTTGGATGCCATACTGAAGCGACCGGTAGAATACAAGTAGCCGGTAAATCCACAATATTTTGGACGCTAAAATAAATCGAAAAAGCTTTGTTCCAGAAAATTGACTTTGTTGACCCAGTCTACTATCCGTATACGTGGGAAAAAAAGATGTTTACAAAGTTCTTACAGATAGATTAACACGGGAAATCTGAACACAAACCACTACCACACAGGAATTTCGATTGGTCAATATGAATCCACTACACGCTAATCTGAAACTACCCTTCGCCTGGGTCGATTCTATCCGGATTTTCATGTTGTTAGCAGTTGTCAAAATCCGGGTAACCCGAAAACCCAGATTTCTTGAATCTGGGTACAGATCTGGGTAATCGGCACTTTGTCACTTTCCGGCTTGAGAATATGGCAGCGGTCAGGAGAACGCTGGAAATTATGGATGTTTCGACGACAAATATGAGGATAAATGACGGAAAAACAGTGAAAATATTCTGGAGAACTGTTTTCCTGCATCAGGTAAGTAAACAGCACATGGGAATTGGGAACTTTTTATAAAAAATCTAAATTTGAAATAAATTAACAAAATCAAGGCCCCGGAGGAGCTGGGTACCGGTTACCCAGATTTTGCCACCAGCATCAGTAACCCAGATTTGAATAAAGGTGCCTTTACTCAGATTAGAGTAACTGCAGTTTTGCTCAATCTGGGTCGCTTTGACACCAATCTGGGTAACTGAGGGTTAGCGTGGCGAGCAGGTGACAGCAAGCACTCTAAGAATTATCCACACAATATTCATAATAACAGTAGTGTGGACACTACACACTGCACATGCGTTATTCTGTATAAGGCAATCCATGACGACTTTTCGCGATGGGGGTGACAGCCAAAACTGTAAACACAATGTGAGTACAACTTAACAAAGTTTCGTCAAGTGTCGTCGGTGCTTAACAAATTCCTTTGTGTTCAACTGTCACCCCGATCATCGATTGTCAAAAATACATGGTAAACAAAAAAATCAGCTGATCGCATCTGTCTCATGGATTGCCTTATAGATGATATGGCTACTGTTACGTGTTTAGGCTTGATGGTTTGAACTCCAAGCAAATTTGAAGGACCTACGATAACCAAATAATGTTTCTGGATAGCATTCGAGTTTTCAAGAGACGGCTTCAAGCAGTTTATGCCATGTTAATATTTGTTCGAACAAAATAACTTCTGTAGATTTGAAGGACTGAATTTCAAGATATTTTGGGACACCTAGACTGGGTGGCAAGATACGAAAAACAGTTCCATATTCAGAAAGAATATTGAGCCGTGTCTGACAAATCTCAGTTAAATTTACCCACCAGCGTGAAATGAAGATCAATGGCCCATCAATCACGGTTATGAATGCCTCCAGTCTCTGATCAATAATGGCATTATACCTTCAAGCTTCCTTGCTCCATTGTGCGCATTATGCTGCTAGCATCGTAAATAGCAATGTTTACCCAAAAGCCTCAAGAAACCCATAGATGCGATATCTGCTAACACGTTTCGAAAAAGCCCAATTGCACAGTATGGGTGCAAATCGTAAGATATCCCACACCTCCGTGAGTCCATTCATCAACCAACGCAACGTCCGAACAGGAACCAGGAAGAAACATCCTCTTTTGGTCAACGTCCACGTTCACGTTCGTCGCAATTGTCGCTGGAACATATCCATTACGAACTCAGCGGGTGGATCTAGTTTCACAATGCCCACAAATGCAACAAAATGTGACACCTCGAAGGTGGTCGTCGTCGATCGGATCGAACGATCCGACCAATATAATGGGAGGAGGGTGCGTCTGTCAGGTAAATCCTTATTACATCGGAAAATTGTGGAATGAAGGACATTAGCAAACATCATACAATCTCCTTTGCTTCCGGTTATCCACAGACAAACGGACTTTTCATATTGGTAATTCTTAGATACAGTCAGGTTTTTTTACGCGGGGGATAAGTACCGCGTAAAAAAAAATCAGTTCAAATTTCGAAAAACCGCGTAAAAAAAGTCTCACCATTTCTCGACGAATCATGCAAAAATAAGACGATGATTTTTTTTTGTATGGAGGTTTCATTTACGCGACCGCGTAAATGAAATAGAAATACACTAGAACTCCAATGGCGCTGTAGTCACTCTTCTAATTTAATTAAAATAATAACTTTGATTGTAACTATTGATTGTTTTTAAGTGTCCAGTTTGTAGAACATGTTTTGTTTTGGTAAACAAAGTTGATTTGACACTTTAAGTACCGCTCCTGATGCTGTAAGGGCGTGGCAAACTAGATGTTAGTCACACGAACAGTCGCGACATTGGATTTCTGTGGCTAGTTATTCTACTGTAAATGAAAACCGCGTAAAAAAACCTGGCTGCATGATTTATCAGGGGTTCTCAACTTGATTGATTGTGACCTAGAGGAAGACGATGAAAACTCAGCCAATGTTACCTCTGTTTGTCTCTGCTAATAGTTTGATATGGTCTTGTCATACGAAATAAAATCTTCTGATTGTATCTTTACTTTTTACCTAATCGTTGTCCATACCCAAGTTTTATCACGCCAAGCAATTGGGAACATTTTAACAAATGTACAGTGGTAGTCAATATATTTATAACTTTTACAAACGCTGGTGTGAGACCATTAGGGTAGGAAATTCTATTAAGGCACTTCCCACAAAAACTCGATCAATTTTATTCATATAGATTTGATTTTTGTACACGGTGAAATACGTATAGTGTTAAGATGTGTAAAAATTCAAGTTAATTGGAATTAAACTGACTGAGGAATAACGGATAGTACCTAGAACAGTTAACCGATTTAGCCTAGTTTATGGTGTTACTTCCTCTAGCCTGTGTCGAATTAACGAATGGAACAATGAATATTGAGTTCATTAAGAACACGTTCATCAAATTCTGAAAAATGCTGGGAAAAATACAACAAAGTCGCAAATATATTGACCAATACTGTAGCTGCTGTGACGATGATTTTGAACCGAAAGGTGCTGAAGCACACCAGGAAGAATTAACTTGTTTTGCTTTGGTTACATACAACCGAAGAAATCACAATCGTTAAGGATTGAGATGTGTCTATTGTACCTATCCTAGTACTTCCGCATCTTCTTTGCCACATAATCTTCATCGATTTGATTCAGTTGAGCCCTTGGCTTTGATGGCTTTTGATGTTTCTTTGTGTGATGTGAATGATTCTACCGGACAAATTGAACAACATTTTGAAAAGTTCTTCCGTTGCTGGGACGACTGCTTATTTTCTTCGCTTGTTCAGTAAAACGTTATTGAACAAATATTAATGATTTCATTGGTGATTTGAAAGGAATGAATAGATTTGGAAACCAATTCTGGCATCAGGCTACTTGGGTAGTTAGGACAATAATAGCATAATATGTCGTGCAGGTGGTCTGCAGAAAATTAGACCCATTCCGAATAAGAGAAATTTCACTCCTTACCTTGATATTGTGTTGGCTACTATTATAGGTTGAGCGTAGGGCATCATTTTCATCGGTCTTGTTGGGCGATGTTCCTCCAATTTCTTCGTACGTTTAGGGTTTCCAGGGTTTCTTCGTTCGACCACGTGCAGCCAGTGCGTTCGCGGCCACCCGCACTATGTATCCAGGACACTAAAGTGTACCGTATTTAATTCGTTTCACAATATTCGCTTCTTTGTGCACTCGAATCGAGTGACTCGATACAACTCGTGATTCATGCGCCTACGCCAAACACCTTTTTTGTTTCCTACTAAGAATTGCACGTAGTGCTTTGCACTCAAAGACTCCGAATGCTGTTCGGTCTGACTTAAATATTTAACGTCCACACCTCGTGACCGCAGAGATACCCATTGGCGCAGCTAGGGGGTGTTCCAGGTGTGCCTGGCACCCCCTAGAACAAATTCGGCACTCCTTAGAATGTTTCCTTGACGGTCACTTACTTCAGAATGATTTTTTTGTCGTCTCTGGGCTGACTGGTATCAGTCATTTACTTAAAGGTCACTTAGTTGGTTTTATTAGGACGTATATTTCAAACTTTAGAGAATTCGCTGGAATGAGCTAAGAGTTGTGTGCTTAGCTGGTAGTGCAGCCTGGGCACTGTTGTCCTTCTGACTTCAGCTAAATTGAGGAGGTACGATCCGAGTGTCTGTTCACCAAGGAGGTGCGGCTCAAACAGCGTCTGTTCTGGCATCCAGCGGCTGAGTAAGAAACGCTGCACCACGCCCAGCTAGATCCAAGGTGGTAGCCCCATCAGCGTGGTCGTCCCAGTGTTGGTTGGGACGTTAAACAGAACTGGCACGATGGCCCTCCGGCGAGACAGGAGTGTTGGCGTAGGCCCAATAAGCCACCCGTAAAAATCCCCATTGCGAATAACATAGGAGAAAATACGACTCGATACAATCGGCAAAGACCCACGCGACGAAATAAGGACTACGATTGGAAACTTGGAACATGGAATTGCAAGTCACTAGGTTTCGCAGGATGTGACAGGATAATCTACGACGAACTACATCCCCGCAACTTCGACATCGTGGCGTTGCAGGAACTTTGTTGGACTGGACAGAAAGTGTGGAAAAGCGGGCATCGAGCGGCTACCTTCTACCAAAGCTGTGGCACCACAAATGAACTGGGAACAGGATTTATAGTGTTGGGCAAGATGCGACAACGTGTGATCGGGTGGCAGCCGATCAACGCAAGGATGTGCATGTTGAGAGTTAAGGGCCGTTTCTTCAACTACATCATCATCAACGTCCACTGCCAACACGAAGGGAGACCTGATGACGAGAAAAAAGCGTTCTACGCGCAATTAGAGCAAACATACGATGGTTGCTCGCCGCGTGACGTGAAAATCGTTGTCGGCGACATGAACGCGCAGGTAGGAAGGGAGGAAATGTACAGACCGGTAAACGGGCGAAACAGCCTGCACGCCGTATGATAACGGCCAGCGATGCGTAAACTTTGCAGCCTCCCGTGGTATGGTAGTCCGAAGCACCTTCTTCCTCCGCAAAGATATCCACAAAGCCACCTGGAGATCACCCGACCATCAAACAGAAAACCAAATCGACCACGTTCTAATCGACGGTAAATTCTTCTCAGATATACACAGATAAAAATAATGAAGTTTACACGTCATGTCAAGCTTTCTACGGGATGGTTTGTTATAAGAAGAGCGCGTCAAATCCATTGCAACTGTTGGGATAGAAGAACCCATCTACAAGGATGTTATAGTTACTTCTCACCACACTCCGGCTGGCAATCCACTCCGTCGTACAATTACAACTTCAATGATGCCCTGATGCACCCTCCCGACCCCATGCAGTTATATGGTTACATAATGATTTGAATATAATATTTAAATTAAATTTTTGATGAAATATAATCTTGAAATATGGTATAATCAATAAATATAATAATGAAATGTGATGTAATGTAGAGAAATGAAATAAGATATCAATTGTGGATAAAGTAAATGAATATTTTTCGATGACGAGGCCTTTAACGTCCTAGATGGTAGGGTAGAACCATGAGAACCCATCTACAAGGATGCTATAGTTACTTCTCACCACACTCCGGCTGGCAATCCACTCCATCGTACAGTTACAACTTCAATGATGCCCTGATACACCTTCCCAGCCCCATTTATTGTATAGTCAAAAGTATAATGTATTATGATGAAATATAATATTGGAATATGGCATAGTTAATATAATAGAGTAATGAAATATAGTGTCATGAACTTTAATGTAGCGAGCTGAAATAAAGTATCAATTTGTATATAATTTGAATAAATATTATTTGCTGGCGATTCTTTCAACGACTTAGATGGTAGGGTAGAGAATTGTTACATTAAAAAAAAAAGTCAACGCAATTGCTAATATAAAATCAATATCAAAATATAATTTAACCTTCTTCGTGCATTAGCTGATGATCATCCCGCTGGCTTGGTGTCCGTTTAAGGAACATAATTACCCCAATGCACGACTAGGTGAGAAGAATAAAGTTTAAGAAAAACAAGGGTAATAAAATATACATTAGCCATTTGAATTCAACATATCGCTGAATTGATGTTCAAACAAGGGCTGCGGCTGGTACGTTATAATATAGGCAGCATTCATTTACCAGTCATTTTACGATCTAAACGGTAGGGAAAACATTATTATAATAATAAAATAGCAACGCGAAAGAAAATATATATAGGGTGCGGGCACCGGTTTTGGCCAGTCTAAGGAAAATCATTTTTATAAAAATAACCTATAATCCAATGAAAACTACCAATGTGTTAAATGAAAGGTTTCGATTAATACTTTATTAGAAAAATGCAGAAATCAAGCTAATTCTTGATTTTTGTATTAAAAGTGGCACTGGCCAAAATAGAAGCATTGCCGCAGTTTTGGCCATATTTTCAGCTTTGGTTTCTATTTTGGCCAATCACGTGTATTTCTTATGGAAGTGGCCAAATTAGAAGCACCCTGGCCAAAATAGATATATGGGAGCTGATTTTTTAAGGAAACTTATTTTTTTCTTCCAGTTTTTAATCAAAATGTATGGTTTTCACAGCTTTAATCATCATATTATATTAGAATTTACTAGTAAAAAATAAATTTATGCCGATTTAGACCGTAACAGGCTGAATACCGCACTATGGCCAAAACTCCGGGCTGGCCAAAACTGAAGCTTCTACCCTAGTTAATAACGGAATATTCATAATGTAATGAAGTATATTATAGTTTAGTCAAAGGAAATATAAAATACATAATGGTATAAAATATAAAGTAATGTGTAATGATATTTTCATTATAACAAATGTGATTTGGCGACGAATAGCATTATTACTGTTGTCTTTGATGTATTTTAGTAGATGCACAACAGCCCTTGATAATGTATAATAAAAATATGTGAAATAATATTCAACCATTTTATCTGCATATTAATCTGTATCCATATAACAGAACAATGAATTAAGACCTATGGGATAAACAGAATTGGTTTCCAGTGCTAGTATGATCTAACAGAGTGAATTATCAAATCCGCTGCACTCGTAAACATTCCTCGGCATGGTTTGTTAGAAAATTGGTCAGATCCATTACAACTGTTCTGCCCTCAATCGTGATTGTATATAAAATCAAAATATGGTAAAATCAATGAAAATAATTTTAAAGTATAATGTAATAAAATAAATGAAAAAGCGAAATGTAAAAGTTTTCAGCTTGTTGATCATTTGAATGAGTATTATTCGTTGATGCTTTTTGTTACGACCTAGATGGTAGATTAAAACATTATTATATATATTAATAAAATGCCAACGCGAATGATGATAATTAATGATGAAATATAATGTAGTGAAATATAGTATAAAGCAATAAAAGGAAAACATTAAAACTGTTAACCTTTCATGTTGGATACTAAAATTGCACAGCGCTCGCGATGTATACAACGAGCGAGGATTTTTGGCCGTGTTGTACTTTTTACAACAGCGTGCGTCCTGAAGGGTTAAGAATCCATCTAGAAAAATGTTATAATGTTTTCTCTTATTACTCTGGCTGATCATGCTCCATCGTCCGGATCATGCCCTGATGCTCCATCCCAACTTCATGTAGTTATATAGTCAATGGTATTGTTTATTTGGAACAAATATAATAATAACATTTAATGTAGCAAAATGAAAAAAGTATCGACTTTAATTAATTTGAAGGAGTATTATTTGCTGTCGAGCCGTTTACGACCTAGCGGATAGGGTATAATTATAGTACTAATATCCACAAGATAGGTGATAAATAATTAATAACGGAATATGATGTAGTAATATATAGTATAATGCAATGACAAGTAAAATAATATTTTGAAATTACAGGTAGGTGATTATGAGAAATATTACTCGCCGACGAGTGGTATTATTTTGAAAAAGATCTTTTAAAAATCTTAAATCAAGTTTTATCAACCTTGAGAATAATACCTACAATAGATATAAACGACAACCAAAAAATCTATCTGCGTATTGGATTTTAAAGATGAATGAGTTGAGATAGCGTTAGATTTTGTCATTTTTATATGAATATGTTACTAGAAATAAGAGTATACTTATCGAGGACTAATCGTTCGACTAGTTTAAACCCGGTACAAATGTTCGTCACGAAGAAAAATGTCTACGAATGCCGAATCTATTTTGGCCTATTTGTATAGTGTTCCAACAACTGTTCGCGACACGCCTCACTTCTCCATCTTTTCAATGTTTCCGAAAAGAACACGCACACTTATGTAGAAATTATGACGCGGACCGACGTGACATGCAACATGGCGCTACACCATTCCTCACTACACGACCACAAACGCCATCGCCACCACGACCACCACTCACGGGCAGCAGACATGAGTCACGCGGCAGCAGTCACCTTCGCCATGCAACACACATAGCGTCGCCAGCACTGCGCAACACTGATACGCGCCACCAACGAAACTTGCATCTCACCGGACGCCACTGACGCAACACCAAGTGCAGCCTGGCAAATCAAAAATCACTCCTCTATACCCGGCACTACATTGGTAACGAAGACGTCGCGGAACGCAAATGAGAAAAAAAAACACACACACACACACACACACAACCACAAACTCCAGTGCCGACTCTACCGCGAAACGACCAACACCAAAGCCAGAGAATGATACGCCACCGGGAACACACACTATGCAGGCGGTAAGCACCGAATGTATGCAAAAAACCGTAGCTGAAACGCCCCAACCCCACCATAATCTCGCTCACTTAGGTGGTCTAATCCAGGCCGACCACCCATATTTACACTACTCCAAATTTAGATTGGGCCGTTCACACTTCACACACACACACACTTCAAAACCTTTGCCTTCGCTGTGCCGATGAGAATGAAATGGCGCTGATTTTCAGTACTAATCCAAAACTAAAACCGAGCAAATTTGTCACTAAATCACTGTAATTCGGATAAATTTCGTGAATCCGACACCGTACGCGTATTCAACTGCTTGACCAAAACGTCAGCGGAATCGCAAAGAAATACAAACGCGAAAGAAATGTAACGAGCAGCTCCACACACGTCTGCACGCGGCAACGTCTACTGCGCGACTGCTCACATGACATATAATGGAAGTTTACATGACATTTCATGAGATTTACATGACATATCATGTAAACTTCTGTGAAATCCCACGCTCCAATCATGTGCAATATATGTCACAGAAATTTACACTATCTTTTCTATCTGTGTAACCAATGTCCGCACATACCGCAGTGCGAAAGACTTCCGGCCCCTGACCTTCAAGAGATTGAGGAAGAGGTTGGCCAGTTGAAAACAACAAAGCCGCTGGAGCAGATCAACTACCAAGCGAGCTTCTAAAATACGGTGGAGAAGCACTGGTGAGAACACTACACTGGGTCATTACCAAGATTTGGGAGGAGGAAGTATTACCGGAGGAATGGATGGAAGGTATCGTGTGTCCCATCTACAAAAAAGGCGACAAGTTGGATTGCGGGAGCTACCGCGCGATCACACTACTGAGCGCTGCCTACAAGATACTCTTTCAAATTTTATGCCGCCATCTATCACCGATTGCAAGAGAGTTCGTGGGGAAATATCAGGCTGGATTTATGGGTGAACGCGCTACAACGTACCAGATGTTCGCCATCCGCCAGGTGTTGCAGAAATGCCGCGAATACAACGTGCCCATACATCACTTGTTCATCGATTTCAAATCGGCGTATGATACAATCGATCGAGAACAGCTATGGCAGATTATGCACGAATACGGATTCCCGGATAAACTGATACGGTTGATCAAGGCGACGATGGATCGAGTGATGTGCGTAGTTCGAGTATCAGGGACACTCTCGAGTCCCTTCGAATCTCGCAGAGGGTTACGGCCAGGTGATGGTCTTTCGTGCTTGCTGTTCAACATTGCTTTGGAGAGTGTAATAAGAAGAGCGGGGATAAACACGAGTGGGACGATTTTCACGAAGTCCGTTCAGCTGCTTGGTTTCGCCGATGATATTGATATTATTGCTCGTAAATTTGAGACGATGGTGGAAACGTACATCCGACTAAAGAGTGAAGCCAGGCGAATCGGATTGATCATTAATGTGTCGAAGACAAAGTACATGATGGCAAAGGGTTCCAGGGAGGAATCACCGCGCCTGCCACCCCGAATTCATATCGACGGTGATGAAATCGAGGCGGTTGAAGAATTCGTGTACTTGGGCTCACTGGTGATCGCCGACAACGACACCAGCAGAGAAATTCAGAGGCGCATTGTAGCAGGAAATCGTGCCTACTTTGGACTCCGCCGAACTCTACGATCGAATAAAGTTCGCCGTAACACGAAGTTAACCATCTACAAAACGTTGATTAGACCGGTCGTCCTCTATGGGCACGAAACATGGACCCTACGTGCAGAGGACCAACGCGCCCTTGGAGTTTTCGAATGGAAGGTGTTGCGTACCATCTACGGCGGAGTGCAGTTGGAAGACGGGACTTGGAGAAGGCGAATGAACCACGAGCTGCATCAGCTGCTGAGAGAACCAACCATCGTCTATACCGTGAAAATCGGGAGGCTACGGTGGGCGGGTCACGTCATCACGATGTCGGACAGCAACCCGACTAAAATGGTTCTCGAGAGTCATCCGACCGGTACAAGAAAACGTGGAGGGCAGCGAGCTAGGTGGGTCGACCAAGTGGAGGACGACCTGCGGACCCTACGCAGAGTGCGGAACTGGAGACAAACAGCCATGGACCGAGTGGAATGGAGGCGGCTACTATGTAGCGAAGGCCACCCCGGCCTTAGCCTGACCGGTAAGATAAGTAAGCTAATGCAGTGTGCTATTGGACAAAAACTCCTGATCTGACAACTTTATGTCCGACCACACCAGTGATAGCTACATCATGTCGAGGAGATTGTCTTCTGGTGACGTCCACCAGCTTGTTTATCGATGAAACTTGCAGGAAATGGCAGAAAAGTAATACATAAGTGACCCGATTTTGTCAGAAGACTTTTTTTGCTCTCCTTTAAAACCTGAACAGTTTTTCAAACTTTTTATTCCTCTATGTTCTGTATTCAAGCTGTAGTTTGATGATGAACAATAATTAATTGTTTAAATATTCACCGTAAAACAATGTAAAATGGGGATGACAAAATCGGGTCCTTACTGTATTAACACAGACAAACAGACGTAACACTTCGAACATTTTTCGATTCAAATCATAGTCACGGAAACATATTCGCCCAATGCTAAAATGACTAAGTTTGGCCGACCATCAACTAGGTGGCGGTAGTGAGCAAACGTCAAACTCGAACAAAAACTATGTGAGCACCACGGTTGGGCAGTTGGCCAACTATCAAATTTTGAAAAAAGACCGTTAAATCGGTGTACGATGAGAATTATCAGAGTGTTACGTCTGTTTGTCTGTGGTATTAATATTGAGGATTATGACTTGCTTTGCTATTTCAATTACAAAAATTACTTACGAGACTTCTGATCAACGATGCCATGTGGCTACATTTATGAAAGCATTTTTTTTTTCCTCGTTGGGTATCTATAAGTCACTACGACCAGTTGTTAGATCTATTGTGACATGGAAGCATAGCGGAAACTATTTGACAAAATCGAATTCTTTCCTGATCAGCTTTCGGTTTTTATATACAACTTTTTCTTCGTTCAATTGATTTGACGAAAGCGCCAAACAGCTGAGTAATCTGATGTTTTCTGTTAGAGTTCGGAAAAGTTCTCAGGGACTGCTAACAGTATTCGAGCCATGTTTCCATTATTGCTGCTTCCTATTTTGGGGCGGTTTATATTCATGCTGAAGCATTTCTCTAGCGGGTCTGAAATTTCGCAAGCTTCGGTCTTGCACAGCAACATGAGCCGATAGGATACGGTGGGTGGAGCATGTTGCAAGAACGCCGGATATCAATACTGCAAAGATTGTGTTCGCAATAATCCGGATGGTACAAGATCTTCATTTCGGCACAGCGGAAAAGCTGGGCTGAACAGGTCGAATGCGATTTGGCGAGTATAAAACGTTCCCGAGGTTGGAGAGAAGCAGCAGCGAACCGAAATGTGTGGCGTAATATTGTGGACTCAGTTTTCTTATCTAAGTGAAGATACTAAGCTAAATAAATGAATGAATCATTGTTAAATGGCGCACGAACCTTCTAATAAACGATAATTCAAAAAAACATTTTATTCCAACGAATCGAGAAAAATCTTACTGTAATAAAAAAGAACATCAACGTTGATTTCGAGACAGCGTTGCTACTAATAAATGCTCTCAGTCTCATCGTTTCCGGGTTCGACTGGTGCCCATCATCGAGTTTAGAGTAGTCGGCGTCAGATCCATGGGATTGGCCTCCTCTTGGAGTTTGATGCGTTCGAGCGCTTTTGTTCGATCGTCAAATCGATGCAAATCCATCCAAACCCGCAGGCCCCACTCCATGACCAGCGTCGAGGCGAAAAAATCCGTGTACTATAAAATTACAGTCAAAAAAATCTCCCGTTAGTTCTACCGGAGGTTTAGTTCTTCAACGTAATTTTACCATTCCACGCTCGTCTTCCGGGGTCAGTTCCTGCTCAAGGCACCTTATCATGGCGTAGGCTTGATCGTCGGTGAGGACACTTATTACTTCGGTGTAGTTGCACAGTTCGGAATCGCGCAGTTCGATTTCCGTTTTATTCTTGCATTCATCGTAGATGCACCTCAAAGCGTCTCGATGGTTGTGGAATGTAGCCTCGATTTCGTCGGCAGACAGCTTATGGCAGTTTCTGGAAAATTTGAATGAAGATGTATTCAATAACTGTTGGCACTCAATGGACATACAAAAGTCATTAATTTACATAGTAAATAATAGCAACCCACATATAACCACGCAGCTCAAAAACGGTGACATAAAGCAAGGATTGTAGCTAACTTCAATTTAGCTAGTAAGCTAGTTGAATTTGGCTAGTGATCCAAGAATCACATTGACGTTGACCCTCTTCTGGGCCCATGGCCCTACCAAACATAGATACTTAAATATCGTGGAACGAATGATACAATATGATATGATAACAAGCCGTCACCATTGCAGGAATTGTCATATCGTCCTGTTACCTCCTATCAGTAGCAAGATCACGATGCAGAACAGTACTCCCAAGTCGTTGCATGAAGGGCCAAACCGGAAAGTGAATCCCTAAGTACTTAGACCTATAAGCAATCCACTATGTACAAGGGCAGAGAGAATCTTCTTCCACCAAAAGTTCATATCTTACCGATCATCAACTTGCAATGCATACTAGGACTTCCGTCTGGTAGTTTGCTATAGAGCACATCAAACTTATCGCAGTTTGTTGTAAAACATTAGATTTCAACTTTGATTCGGCTCACTGAATTGCAACCTTGGAAGCGCACACTTTCGCGATTTAGTTGTCTAGCTGTCATCCAACCTGTAATCAGTTCAACACGCTTCCCTATTAATCCCCAAATGGGTTCAATAATGTGCAAATGTAGTACAACGTAGTTTGACAATATGACTCAACTTACCACATTTCTCGAAACCTTTGAAGAAAAGAAACCAATCCTTTCGTTTTTTTAAACCTGCGAAATACTCAACACTAGCCTAATGCCTTCCTCTAGTGGTAACATGATGCCCCGCCAAGTATCCCAAACACTAAGACTAAGACGCCTTGCATGCAGTCGGAAATGTCGTGGTTGTAGAACAATTGATGCAGCAGTTTTGTAGCTACTAGGTACATACTGCTATCATAGCACTCTCGAGGTTAGTTGCGTAGCCTGCAGCAACGAACATCGATGACTCGCTTTGGGGAGTCCACCGGCGTAGCATGCTGTCGCTTATAGCCAGTTTCCCGAGTGGTCCCTTTGTTCTCGGAAGGCAGACAGTGGCAGAGTCGATACCACGCCTATTTCCAACTACACAGCAAGTATCAAGAACGGATACCGCGTGTACAGCGATTTGACGTTCCCGCGATTAAGGCCAGCACACATAAGGACGTGTCGACATGGGGCTTCCACCTGCACCGATCTTGCCGAGACCCCTTTCTAATATACTACTTACTTTCAGTCCTGGGCACCCATTGTGGTGCAGAGAGCCAAATTCGTTGTTGAGGCTGCGCCGCCATGAGCCTCTGGGTCTGCCTCTGTTGCGATGTCCTGCTGGGTTGGAGTCTAACGCTTGTTTGAAGATTTCGTTTCCGCCCCTGCGTAGAGTGTGGCCGATCCACCTCCACTTTTGCTCCCGAATTTCTGTCGCTATCGGCTTTTGATGACATCGACGATGAAGCTCCACGTTGGAGATCCAATTGTGAGGCCACCATGCACGAACTTTATACCGCATCTATTGATGAAGACCTGCAGCCGTTGCGTGTTCTTCACTGATACACACCAGGTTTCACTGGCGTATAGCAGCACAGATTTCACGTTCGAGTTAAAAAAATCGGATTTTGGTGCGTCGACTGATCTGGTTGTTTTTTCATACATTTTTTTTAACTCGCAAAAGCAGTCCTCGCCTTCTTGATCCGTGCACCTGTGTCGATCTTGGTGCCGCCATCGGCCGCCATTAGGCTACCAAGATATTAGAAGCTTTCAACATTCTCCGCTGATTGCCCAGCTACCTTAAAGTTGAGCTTGGAGAGCAACGTCATCAGCCAAATCGAAGTCATTAAGTTAGGTGCTCTATGGTAATGGGCTGCCACAGCAATCCACGATTTGGTTCACGGTTAATCGCATCAACCAGGATCTCGTCGATTAGAATGAGGAACAGTAGCGGTGACAGTATACATCTTCGCCTCACTCTGCACGAAAATGCCCTGTACTGTGCTTCAATGAGGCCGATGATTTTCTCAGGGAGACCTTTGCGCCTGAGGACTTCCCACATGTTTCCGTGATTGAGACGGTCGAAGGGTTTTACGTAATCAATGAACACCAGGTAGGGAGACTCTTGGAATTCATTGATTTGCTCTAGGATGATACGGAGCGTGACAATATGGTCCACACAGGATCGTCCGGCACGGAATCCTGCTTGCTGCCGTCGGAAAGTGGCGTCAATCTTCTCCTGTATCTTTGAGAACGATGCACAGCAACATGATACCTGCCAATTATCGCATACAGTCAGTCCACCCTTTTTGGGTACTTTTACTAAGACGTCTTGTATCCAGTCGGCCGGAAATGTCGCGGTTTCCCATATGTTACAGAATAATTGATGCAGTAGTTGTGCGGATACTACGGGGTCAGCTTTGAGCATCTCAGCTGATATGCGAACGACCCCTGGGGCCCTGTTCGATTTCATGCTACGGATGGCTGTTTCTATCTCCTGCACTGATGGAGCTTCGGTGTTGACACGGGTAATGCGTTGAACTCTTGGCAGATCATGCTGAGGTGTTGATGGCGTGACCGACACTTGAAAAAGTTTCCAAAGTGCTCGAAGCAGCGTTTCAACTGGTCAGCCGGGTCGGTAAGTAACTGCCCAGACGTGTCTTTCACGGGCATCGTGGCATTCATCTTGGTCCCACTAAGGCGACGTGAGACATCGTATAGGAGACGGATGTCGCCGGTTTTTGCGGCTTTCTCGCCTTCGTCGGCTAGGGAGTCCGCCCACGCTCTTTTGTCCCATCTACATGAGCGTTTCCTTCTCGAGAGCCGAATAGCGCTGACGGGCTACGGCTTTGGCTCATCGTGTTTTCGTTCGCCCTATCATGGCTATGGCGTTCCTTCGCTCCTCTATCTTCCTCCAGGTATCATCTGTGATCCACTGCTTTCTTCGGGTGCGTAGCTCACCCAAATTATTCGGTGGCGATGAAGGCGTTCTTGATGGCGCTCCATTGATCTCCTACGCTTTCACCTTCTGGAATATTCGCAGCACGGTTCTCTAGCTCCTCGATGAAGGACCTTTTCACCGCAGCGTCTACCAGACGGCGTGTGTTGAACCGGCGTTCGATTTTCACCTCCTGTCGATGGATCCTAGCAATGAGCAGTCGGATATCGCCAATTAGGAGATGATGGTCGGACGCAATGTCGGCGCTACGTTTGTTCCGCACATTATTTGATTTTCCGTGACGCCATCACGGGAAACACATGTAACTTTGTGCACTGGTCGATGAGGAAAGAACGATCCCCCAATCACCATGTGATTGTTGCCACAAAACTCTGCAAACAGCTCTCCGTTTTCGCCCGCTTCTCCGAGACCACGGCGTCCCATGACGTGCTCATAGTCCGAGTTGTCGGAACCAACCTTCGCGTTGAGGTCACCCATGAGGATCTTGATATCACCTTTCGGAATCTTGTCCACGACAGCATTCAGTTGACTGTAGAAGTTTTCTTTATCTTGAAATTCGGCAGCATGGATTGGCGCGTAACATTGGATCATGGTGAGGTTTCAAACCCGTGTTCTGTTCTGAATCTGGCTATAATTATCCTCCTATTGATAGGTTTCCACTTCATGAGCGCAGCGTGGGCGTGAGCGCTGAGCAGGAAACCAACTCCACGGTGGCGAGGAGCGTGTTCACCTCGTAGGCCAGGGAATAGCAGGATTTGACCCGACGCCAATCTGTGACAGCACCCGCCACCCCGAATTTATATCGACGGTGATGAAATCGAGCCGATTGAAGAATTCGTGTACTTGGGCTCACTGGTAACCGCCGACAACGACACCAGCAGAGAAATTCAGAGGCGCATTTTGGCAGGAATACTTTTTTACTTTGGACTCCGCAGAACTCTATGATCGGACAAAGTTCGCCGTCACACAAAATTGACTATCTTCAAAACGTTGATTAGATCGGTAGTCCTCTATGGGCACGAAGCATGAACGCTACGTACAGAGGACCAACGCGCCCTTGGAGTTTTCGAACGGAAGGTGTTGCGTACCATCTACGGCGGAGTACAGATGGAAGACGGTGTGGTAACCGAAATCTTGACCCCGAATTCTAAACGCGAACATAGAAATTCTGGCATCTATAAGCCGCAAAAGTAGAATCTAGACTGAAGGCTTTTTCTTTCAAAACCGATTCTCCACCGTTCACGTTTCTCATCATCACACGCATACATACACAAACTCTGTCTCGTGCCAATCTTATTCATCCTCATTCATTTTTTCTTCGCCCGTTCATCAACCACGGCAAAGCAGCGTTCCGTTGAAGCGCGCTTTCCATTCTCGCCTTCACGAACACTATTATACGCTGCCATTGAACGGCGTCGGAGGTCAGCAAGCACAAACGTCAATTGTAAAGCTCGCCGCCCTCACCGCATAGGGTTGAGCGATCTCGTTTGTGTCAATATTATACACGGAGAGAAGTAATGGCACATTTCTTATAATAATTCTGATTGTGCAGATCTTATCCACCACATTCGCCCCCTTCTCTACTCTTCAAATAAAAATCCATCGAAAATCCAATCCAAATCCAATCTACATCCAATCCAAATCCAATCCAAATCCAATCCAATCCAAATCCAATCCAAATCCAATACAAATCCAATCCAAATCCAATCCAAATCCAATCAAAATCCAATCCAAATCCAATCCAAATCCAATCCAAATCCAATCCAAATCCAATCCAAATCCAATCCAAATCCAATCCAAATCCAATCCAAATCCAATCCAAATCCAATCCAATCCAAATCCAATCCAAATCCAATCCAAATCCAATCCAAATCCAATCCAAATCCAATCCAAATCCAATCCAAATCCAATCCAAATCCAATCCAAATCCAATCCAAATCCAATCCAAATCCAATCCAAATCCAATCCAAATCCAATCCAAATCCAATCCAAATCCAATCCAAATCCAATCCAAATCCAATCCAAATCCAATCCAAATCCAAACCAAATCCAATTCAAATCCAATCCAAATCCAATCCAAATCCAATCCAAATCCAATCCAAATCCAATCCAAATCCAATCCAAATCCAATCAAAATCCAATCAAAATCCAATCAAAATCCAATCCAAATCCAATCCAAATCCAATCCAAATCCAATCCAAATCCAATCCAAATCCAATCCAAATCCAATCCAAATCCAATCCAAATCCAATCCAAATCCAATCCAAATCCAATCCAATCCAAATCCAATCCAAATCCAATCCAAATCCAAACCAAATCCAATCCAAATCCAATTCAAATCCAAATCCAATCCTAATCCAATTGAAATTGAATCTAAATCCTATCCAAATTCCTTCCAAAGTTAATTCAAATCCTTCCAAGATCTAATAAACATATAATCCAAATGCAATTCACATCCAATACAAATCATAATCCAAATCCAAATCAAATCAAAATCCAATCCAAATCCAATCTGAATTAAATCCAAATCCAATCCAAATCCAATCCAAACCCAATCCAAATCCAATTACAATCCGGTTCAAATCCAATCCAAATTCATTCCAATTCATATGCAATCCAATCCAATTCAACCTTATATCCAGTTCAAATTTTTACTCAGTCTTCAAACTTGATCTGTTTGTCTGTGGTTTAGCTTGAACTTTGGTTTTATTTTTTTTTGCTCGATTCTTTGCATGCGTTTTCTACAAGCTTGATCTTTCACAAGCACTTACTTTGGCCTTTCGAAAGAATGATTTTTTTTTTCGCCGCTCGAGCTTTTGCGAGCATGGCTTCTTTTACTCTGCTTGAACTTTTACAAGCACCAATTGCAGAGTCTGACCCAAATCCAATCTAAATCCTATCCAACTCTATCTCCAATCCAATTCAACCTTAAATCACGTTAAAATTCTACTCAGTTTATGAACTTGGTCTGTTTGTCTGTGAACTGTCAGCTTGAAGTTTCACAAGTTTTTTTTTGGTATTATTTTTTTTTGGCTCCGCTCCGCAGGCAGTTTTATTTTGCTTGAACATTCGCAAGCGTCGCAAGCACTCTTTTCTGCTTGAAAGATAAATGTAGCTTGATCTTTCGCAAACAGAAATCCACTTACTTTGTCATTTCGTAAGAATGATTTTTTTTGCCGCTTGAGCTCTCGCAAGCTTTTTTTTCTTTTACTTTGCTTGAACTTTCGCAAACACCAAACCAATAACCCAATCCGACCCTAATCCAATCTAAATATAAACGAAATCCAATCAAATCGATCTTTAATCCAACCCAATCTTCAAATTCTACTCAGTTGATCTGTTTGTCTGTGACTCAGCTTGAACTTTCGCAAGCTTTTCTTCTGATTCAGCTTGAACTTTCGCAAGCTCTTTTTTTCTGCTTGGTCTTTCGCAAGCATTTCCTACAAGCTTGATCTTTCGCAAGCATTTTTACTCAGCTTGAACTTTCGCAAGCGTTTCTGCCGATTCAGCTTGAACTTTCGCAAGCTATTTTTTTCTGCTTGATCTTTCGCAAGCCTATTTCCACTCGCTTTTTCCTTTCGCAATTCTCCGCTTGAACTTTCGCAAGCATTATTTTTCTTTTCTGCTTGAACTTTCGCAAGCATTTTTTCACCCGGCCGAAAACCTCTTTTTTCTCAATTGCAATTTGTAAATATACTTACCATACAGGAGCATTTGCTGCGCCATTGTGGTAACCGAAATCTTGACCCCGAATTCTAAACGCGAACATAGAAATTCTGGCATCTATAAGCCGCAAAAGTAGAATCTAGACTGAAGGCTTTTTCTTTCAAAACCGATTCTCCACCGTTCACGTTTCTCATCATCACACGCATACATACACAAACTCTGTCTCGTGCCAATCTTATTCATCCTCATTCATTTTTTCTTCGCCCGTTCATCAACCACGGCAAAGCAGCGTTCCGTTGAAGCGCGCTTTCCATTCTCGCCTTCACGAACACTATTATACGCTGCCATTGAACGGCGTCGGAGGTCAGCAAGCACAAACGTCAATTGTAAAGCTCGCCGCCCTCACCGCATAGGGTTGAGCGATCTCGTTTGTGTCAATATTATACACGGAGAGAAGTAATGGCACATTTCTTATAATAATTCTGATTGTGCAGATCTTATCCACCACAGACGGGACTTGGAGATGGAGAAGGCGAATGAACCACGAGCTGCATCAGCTGCTAAGAGAACAAACCATCGTCCATACCGCGAAAATCGGGAGGCTACGGTGGGCGGGTCACGTCATCAGGATGTCGGATAGCAACCCGACTAAAATGGTTCTCGAGAGCAGGGATGCCATATATACAGATTTATCTGTATTATACAGATTTTTGAGCACCTGTACAGATTGCGTTTATATGAAATACAGATTTTTAATTTGTATAGGATACAGATTTTTAATTTGTATAGGATACAGATTTTTCACCCAAATTTTGTATGGGAGACAGATTTTTAAACAAGTGATACTGAAAATCATCTGGCATCGCTGCTCGAGAGTCATCCGACCGGTACAAGAAGACGTGGAGTGCAGCGAGCTAAGTGGGTCAACCAAGTAGAGGACGATCTGCGAACCCTATGCAGAGTGCGGAACTGGAGACAAACAGCCATGGACCGAATGGAATAGAGACGGCTACTATGTACATCAGAGGCCACACCCCGGCCTTAGCCTGATCGGTAAGGTAAGTCCTTCAGAGATTCTTCCTGGGCTTTCTTCGAGGATTCCTCCTGAAACTCCTTCGGAAATTCCTTCTTGAATTATTTCGAAGATTCCTCCTGGAATTCCTTCGAAGATTCTTCCTAGAATTGCTACGGGGTTTCTTTCTGGACTTCTTTCGAGGATTCCGCCTGAAATTTCTTCGGGGATTCCTCCCGGTATTCCGTCGGGGATTTCTGTCGAAATATCTACCGTAATTCCTTCTGGAATTTCTTCGGAGATTCCTCTTCGATTTGCTTCGGAATTTCTTCTTGGTTTCCTTTGGTAATTCTTCTTCGCTTTTTTCGGAGATCCCTCCTGGAATTCCTACGGAAATTCCTTCTAGAATTTCTTCGGGGTTTCCTTCAGGAATTCCTTCTGGATATTTTTCATTGATTTCTCCTAGAAATTCTTTGGGGATTGTTTTGAAAATTCTTTCTGGATTCCTCCTGGACTTCCTTCATGCATTCCTTCTGAAATTCTTTCGGGGATTTCTCTAGATATTCCGTGTGGATTCCTCCTGAAATTCCTTTGGTGATTCCTCTTAGAATTCTTTCGGAGATACCTCCTGAAATTCCTTCAGAGATTCCTTATGGAATTCCTTCGGGATTTCTTTCTTGAATCTCTTCAGTGGTTTCTCTTAGAATTCCTTTGGGAATTCCTCCTGGAGTTCGGGGATTCTTCCTAAAGTTTCTTCGGAGATTCCTCCTATTCTTCAGGGTTTCTTCTTGAAAATTCGAGGATTCCGCTTGGAATTCTTTCGGATATTCCTCCCATAATTCCTTAGGTGGTCCCCCTGGGATTCCTGCAGGTATTTTTCCTGTAATTTCTTCGGAGATTACTCCTAGACTCCCTTCGGAGACTCCTTCTGGAATTCTTTCGGGGCTTCCACTTGGAATTTCTTTGGTGATCTCTCTTCGCATTTCTTCATAGATTCCTCCTGGAATTCATTCGAGGATCCCTCACGGAGTTCCTTTGGGAATTCCTCTTGGAATTCTTTCGACGATTTCTCGTCGAGTTCTTTCGGCAAGTATTCCTAAAATTATCTCAAGGATTTCTCCTGGAGTTCCTTCAGAGATTCCTTCTGGGCATTTTTCGTGGATTCCTCCTAGAAATTCTTACGAGATTCCTTTCTGAATTTCCTTGAAAATTACCGCTGGAATTCTTTTGAGGATTCCTGCTTAAATTTCTTTGGAATTCCTCCTGGATATTTTTCATTGATTCAAAGGCGCCCTCACGCCGCCTTTTGTCTTTTGCTATCTCAAAAATGATTGATAATTTCACTGTTCCCGTCACGACCGTCGATTTGTTTTGTATCCCAGCCGGTGAGGAAAAGTAGATTTTAACGCGATTGGATATCGTAGAGGACTACAAATAGCCGGATAGAAAAAAACACACTGTGTTCTCTGCCTAGTCTATTCATACACTGAAAAATTATTATTGAAGTGAAAGGATAGCCTTATTGTACAACTTTGTTGGGTAGCGCTGTCCATCAACGACGTAGACACATTTTCGGCCATCTCAGACACCAACCCTCCCCCTCGTAGACTTTTGTCGAAATAAAATTTTCAAAATTATTGTGGATTGTATCCAATGGATGTCATCAATTATTTTTTCAGCACGTTCGTGCATTCTTAATACGAAATGTGGATGTTGGGACCAAGTTTGGGACAGAAACAAGAAATGGAACCGTTTAAAACGTTGTACCTTGGATTCATGATAATTAATGAATCCGGTGCTGTATAGGTGTTTAAAAATAGTTTAAACATTGAGCATAACAAGCACAAATTTATTTGATAGCAATAAACTGTTTGAAACTATTTGTCGTTTCGATGTTTGTTTTTGTTAACAACAAATAAACGTTCAGTTCTTTTGGCAACACGGCCGGATATTGCATTCGCTCTAAACCGCCTCCGCTAATAACGTAAAATTCGTCGCGTTTTCGATACTAAAAATTAGTAAATCATCCGTGTTGGATAACCTTCCGCCGTTTCCTACTCGGGGAGGTCAAAATGTCCCCACTAAGTCCGGGATAAAGATAAGATGTGACTACGATAAGGCACATAAAATCGCGTCCCACACCGGTGATTCAGATGCAGCAAATCCTGAGTGCTCTAAACGTCAAAAATTGAGTCACTCGGGCCAAAAAGCACACTCCGCTGATCGAACTGCTCAAGTCACTCAGCAAGCCCACTCGAACATGAGCTCCGTCATTCATAACAATATGTTTGATGGACTGCCTAACGATGTTGAAGATGCCTACGACACAGGTCCTATGAATCCAGTGTCGTCGCCGACGATCAACGAATCTAAAAAGTTTAGATGTCCGCCGATAACCGTCACAGGCATAACTACAAAAAATCTCCGCGAGTTTTTTGCTACTGAGAATATTCCCCAGGACAAGTATCACATGAAAACCATCAAAAACGGTGTTCAACTCATCCTTGGTAACAAGCAGTATTTTCTGCAAACGATAATCGCCCTGAAGCAAAAAGAAGTGCAGTTCTACAGTTTCGTCCCAGCTGAAGAAGTTCCGGTGAAAATCGTCCTGTCGGGGTTAACGCAATTCGATCTCGACGAGTTAAAGGAGGAGCTTAACCGTTACAATGTATGTCCGAAAGACATTAAGGTGTTGTCTGTGAAAAGCAACGGTGCAGAAGAAGATGTGTTGTATCTCCTTTTTTTTCGCGAAAGGAACAGTGAAGCTGCAGGAATTACGGCAAGTTAGAAGCCTCTTCAACCTATTCGTTAACTGGAGACATTATGTGAAAAAGAAGAACGACGTAGTTCAGTGTCATCGTTGCCAGCGATTCGGCCATGGGAAGACTAATTGCAACATGATTCCTTCGTGTGTGAAATGTGGAGAGAGACACGAAACCACCAAGTGCAAACTACCAGTGAGAGAAAAACTAAGTGATAGTGAACGCTCTAATCGCACACAAGTCAAATGTGCAAATTGCAGTGGAAACCATACGGCAAACTTTCGAGGATGTCCCACTCGAAAAAACTACCAGAAGTGGATTGAAGAGCGTGCCGCTGCAAATCGTAAGCCCCAAAAGTCGTTCTCTGCCTCCGGAGGTCAGCGGCAATCGTCAAGCTTAAGACAACATTCCTTCACGAATGTTAACAATGGTCGCCCTCTCTACTCTGAAGTAGTCCGCACTTGTGAAGAGACTGACGAAGGCAGAACGAACCCGGAGCTGTTCTCAATTTCGGAGTTTCTATGTCTAGCTCGGGACATGTTTCACCGTCTACAAGGGTGCAGAAACAAACAAGAACAATTTGTGGCTCTCTCTGAGCTGATGCTAAAATACATCTACAATGCCTAATCATCGTAGTATAAAGTTGCTTAACTGGAACGGAAGATCAGTCCTCCGTAAACAGCTCGAGTTCTTCGATTTTCTTCAGCGCCATGAAGTTGATATTGCAGCTGTCTCAGAGACATGGCTCAGAACGGCGAACTCGTTTCATCACCCTAACTATGTATGTCTACGTGCGGATAGACAAACTGAAGATGCAGCAAGGGGAGGCGGAGTTATGCTGTCTATCAAAAGGGGAATTAAGTACGAACAAATTGATTTCACTACAAAAGTGATCGAAGCAATCGGCATCCAGGTGGACTGCAGTGGTACCCGTATCAAGATCATTTCGGTCTACTTCCCGGGTGCTAGGCACAGAGGAGACTGGCACCATTTTAGAAACGACCTACGGAAGCTAACTGAAGGCGATATTCCAACGTTTGTCGTCGGGGACCTGAATGCCCGAAGTCGTCAATGGAACTGCAGCAAAGGCAACAAAGCAGGTAGCCAACTTCTACAAGTACTAGCCGCAGAAAACTTCTTCATCCATGCGCCGGATTCTCATACCTTCTATCCCACGGGCCGGGGGCGCGCATCTACACTGGACATAATCCTCTCCAACAATTTGGTGAACATGACAAAACCAGCCGTTGTCAACGAATTGTCATCTGATCATCTGCCAGTGTTATTTACAGTTGACACGAATCCTTCGGAAGTTGCAACAGACAACACCAAATACTGCTATGCCCGCGCAAACTGGCGTAGGTTCCAGCGAGTTATCAACGAACGCATCGACCTCAATAATCCCAACTTGGAAATCAACGACGTAGCGTCCATCGACAGTGCTATCGACTTTTTCAACAATAGTATTCTACATGCGGAATCGTGCTCTGTACCCAAGCTTCCTAGTCGGCCATACGAAGTGCCTGATATACCGGAAAACACCAGACAGTTGATTCGTCTCCGAAATCGCCGTCGACGCCAGTGGATTAGATCGAAGGATCCGTTCTATAAAGTCATCGTGGAAGCACTCAACAACAGGATCCGCGAAGAATGCGCACAATCACGTTTCCGTAAATTCGGGGAAGTAATGGATCATTGAAGCCGACTTTTCCGCTACTCACCGCATCAAAACAAAAGCGCCACCGTATATGGACGGTAACACAGTGACAGTAGTCGAGTTACGTCAAACACACAAGGCTACGGTGGCGCTATCTGTTCATTTCATAGCGGCCGTTTTAGTTATTTTAGTGATCCATTGCCAATATGCACCCAGGCGAGGACAAAATGTGGAAAATCTCAAGAGCGCTTCGTAAAAACTGTAAGTATACTCCCCCATTGCGGAGTGACGGTCAATTAGTGGCGTCTCCTCAACGAAAAGCAGATCTCTTGGCCGAAAACTTTGCAGCAGCCCACAACAACACTGCAGACAGCGACCCTGACACATCTAGAGTGGTAGAAGAATCAATTCGCCAGATCCACGATTCGCCGAGTGAACATGACACCAACTATCTGGTAAGGCCAAAACAAGTACAAGAGATGATCAAAAAAATTAAAAATAAAAAATCTCCAGGATGTGACAAAATTTGCAATCAACTTTTAAAACATTTGCCACGCAAAGCTATTATACTCCTGGCTCGGATCTTTACTGCATGCCTGAAATTCTGTTACTTCCCATGTGGTTGGAAGCATGCGATCATCGTACCTATTCCAAAACCTGGCAAAGATATTACGAATCCTTCCAACTATCGACCCATCAGTTTGCTATCTTCGCTGAGCAAGCTGCTGGAACGAGCAATTCTCTCTAGGCTGGAACAGCACCTAGAGACAGCTCATGTAATCCCAGATGAACAATTTGGGTTTAAACGTGGACATTCCACTAACCATCAATTAGTGCGACTAATTAGCCACATCAAATCAGGTTTTCACAACAAACAATCATCGGGAATGATTCTGTTGGATTAGAGAAAGCCTATGATTCCGTGTGGCACGACGCCATACTACACAAAATGTTATCCGCTGGTTTTCCTGTTCGATTGATAAAAATTGTTGAATCGTTCATCAAAAATCGCAGCTTCCAAGTGATCGTCAATGGAGTGTTGTCTGGAAGGAAAAACATTCCTTATGGAGTACCTCAAGGTTCAGTTTTGAGCCCAACTTTATATAACATATTCACGGCAGATGTTGTTATGGTTGATGGAGCTGAATATTATATCTTTGCGGATGACACTGCTTTTATTGCGACAGACCGGGATCCTGAAATAGTGATAACAAAGTTACAAGCTGCTCAAAGTGCACTCGAAGAATATCAACGGAAATGGAAAGTGAAGATCAATCCTGCCAAAACCCAAGCAATCTACTTCTCCAACCGACGTAGCCCTAGGTATCTACCGCAAAGGTGTGTTATCGCTGGAGGACATGAAGTTGAATGGTCAACAGAGGTCAAGTACCTAGGATTAAACCTAGACCAGAAGCTGAAATTTGCACCGCACGTGCAAAAATCCCTACAGAAGTGTGACAAGCTAGTCAAATCTCTGTACTCCCTAATATGTCGTCGATCTCGTTTGAACAAAACAAGTAAACTACTGCTCTACAAGGCCATCATTCGCCCAACAATTACGTATGGATTCCCAGCTTGAAGTAGCTGCGCGAGAACCCATCGCAAAAAACTACAAATCAAACAAAATCGACTACTTAAGATGATGTTAAATTTCATTTTTCATTTCATTTTCATTTTGCAGCATTTGGTGGGGCAATGAGAGCGCAAGTCAGTCCAAAGCCGATGATAAGGAGGGGTAATGGCTGAATAGTCTTTGCTGACCACATAAACGCCATGGGATAGGAAAAGGGTATTTTGGTGTGGGATTAGGGTGTTGGTACAGGCTTGACAATATCAATGCTATTCAGATGCAAAATAATTTTAAGGCTCAATAGTGAATCGCATACCTTCCAAAACCAAAAAACAATAATTCACAAAATACCAAACAAGTCATAGAAAGAAAAAGCGCCCGATTGTTTATTTTGTCAATTATAACAAACGGAAACTTCTACCCTCTCCGACTCGCCAGTCACCCCGGAAAAAATGTCCCTTCAGTTCTGGAAAATATATTATTCCCAATTAAGCCTTTAATCGAATTGTCCGCGTGGTCTTGTAGTACCCCTGCTAGGTAAGAATCAGTCATTGCCATACATATTAAATGCTAGACATGACCCCATGGATAGCATTTGCATATGTAAAAGCTTTGCTGATGTGACTTTCCTATTAGGCAATTCTCTCATCTCATGTTTGTCTTCAAAACCTTATCAAGCTTAGAAAATTGAAGTTGATAAACAATACATTACAAGGTTCGAATTCCCATAGAATGAGATCATTCATTCGCACTACAACACTATAGGAGATAATACCACATTGGCTGATTACAGTACAAATGTGAAAAATCTCCCTTTTCCCCCTATCCGCAACCCGGGGACGCGCCCTGTTGGATTTCGAAAGCCTCGGAGAATATTACAAACCTTCAATGGCATTCCCATAAACTAACCCACATTGCCCATTCAGGGGTCTGACTGGGCCTATTACCCTCCCTCAGTTTGTAATATTCTCTCCAACTTGGAATTATATTTTCCCGACACATAAATGACTTCGACAAATGTTCGATATACCTACTATGCAGCGTCATGATCAGTATAACTATATCAGATGACTTGAAGATCTGATTCTTACAGAATTGTTTGCCATTGATTATACATTCAGCTATTCCAATCATTGCTGCAAAGGCCATCGACCACATGCCTGAAATCAAAGCTTCCTGGAAGATATAATCCAAGCCCAGGGTACTTAAGATGATGTTAAATTTAGATCCTTATCATCCAACAAACGACCTGCACCAGGTAGCCGGAATCAACACCATCGATGAATTCATCTTCAAACTGCTGCCCAAGTTTTGGGACAGCTGCAACATGTCGGAAAATCCGTTACTACAAACAATTCCCCGCCCTCTGTGATATTAGTATATAACTGAAACTTTCCTTATACTATCCCAAAATCTAAAGTAATTGCAAAGGTTTTCCCTCGATTTCTCCTTTCTAGATAATTATGTGTTATTGAGTTAAATTTAAATCGCCATATGTATGAAAGAAAAACGTTACTGATGAAAGGATCTCCAAATCTCAGTCCAAGAAAAAGTGTATATATGTTAAGACTAAAACAAACAATAAACGATAAATAAACGTTGTGAAATTTGTATAGGATACTATTTTCAACCATATGATTGTCAATATCAAACAATAGTTGAAACCACAACCATAAGCAAAATCATATTTTAGTTTGTTTCAACAAATACACATAGATAATTTGTTAAAATGTGTTATTATTTGCCTATTACTTTCTACTCGTACCGTTTGTACTCAGCGAATACGAAAAGAAAAACTCATGCTTAAGCTACAAAAGAAAAAAAAATATCAAAAGAAGTGCTACTCACAAAATAGGAATATCCAGCAGGGACTTATCCTCGGGAAACATCTTGTTCAGCTGTTCCAAGCCGGCGATCGTTTTGCGCATGTTTTCCTCTTCCTCCTTCAGCTTTTCGTGATCGACTTGAAGTGGAACGACTTCGGCAGCAGCAGCAGCCGCCACCGCCGCATCCGCTGGGGGTTCTTCTTTCTCCTTGTCCTTCTTTCCCTTCCGGCGCTTATCCTGATCCTTATCCTTGGAGGAATTTTCGTCCGACTTATTCCGACTGGACTTTTTCAACCAGCCTTCAATCGATTTGGAGGAACTCCCGGTGGGAGCGTACTCCTCGTCGTCCTTCCGGCGCCGTTTGGCCGCGCTTGAGGACGATGACGACGCTGGCGGGGAAGCAGTATATTCGCCGGAGCTCATCAATCCACTGTAGCAGACGCCGGTTTTAGTTTTCCGCGGTAGTTGCGTGCGCTTGCAGTCCTCGGTGCCTTCGGGTTTGGCACCGCTGCCAACTGCCGTAGCTCCCGTCAGCTCGTCGGTGCTGTTGGATATGATATCCTGCAGTAGTGGGGACCGTTCGGGACTGAACATATCCTCGTCGCTACGATTGAGGGTGGGCTCTACTTTGGGTGGTTCTTCTTCTTCCTCGTCGTCGGTCCCGAACAATTTCATGTCCTTCTCACGGCGACGCCTCTTGCCGATGGTGGAACCTTCCAGGGAGTTAGAATTCGATGATTTCAGATTTGTGTCCGACCTGTTTGAGAAATTATATAATCTTTAAATTGTTTGCGATGTTCTAGGTAAACTAATAAACTCCCAACTGCAGAACAGTCATTATTAAATTTATCAATTATGTGCTTCGGATTATTTTTGATTCTTGATAATTTGGTTTTAATGAATATAACTTATAAAGCAAAATAGATCCCGTCAAATTGTTAAAGAAATCTTACCTGGTCGGAGTGCTCAGACTTCTCGGAACGTATGCGACCTTGTCCGGTAGGGAGTCCTGGCTGGAAGTCGGTGTGTACGGGTCCGGTTCCTGCTTGATATTCTCTTCGATTTTTCGAGCCTTGTAGCTGGACGAATAGGCTGGCGATTTGCCATTGATGGCCGTCGGAATGTACTCCATGGAAGCGTTCGACCCGGAAGATCCGGATTTCTTCACCGGAACCGGTGTGTACTCCTGACTCTGCGACGGCATTTCCTTCAGTTTTTTGTTCTCCTTCTGCAGCCTTTCGATGAGCTTCTTCTTCTCTTCCAGCTCCCGGAACAAATCTTTCGTTGCATCCGAGATGTGGACCACCAAGCACTCCCGGTGCAGCTTCTGATCGTCATCATTGAAAACAACATTCAGATGCGCCCGTGCGTTCTCATCCCTAAACTCGTACCGCAACAAATAGCCAGGTTTTCCGTCCAACCGACACTCGTACTCCTGGTTCAGCTGGCATCTACTGTCCTCGGATTTGGCCCGCTCGGCAAACTGCTTCCGGCACACGTCCCCCAGCTTCCGGTAGATGATTTTCCACACTTCGGCTGGAATGAATTTGTTTTCCGCTCCAACCGTATCCCACGGTCGCTGGCAATCCGGGTGAACGATCAAATCCATCAGCACGTACTTCTTTCCGACCTACAAGGGGGAAGAGCAAAAATCAACAGGCTGTTCCTCAGCTCCAAGGTACCTATAGTAAATGTTTTGGTTACCCTCATCTTCTCGATAAAATGCGACAGGATCATCGTGGCGACAGGGATGTTTTACAGCAGCAAGGTGGAGAACTTTCAGTGTACACAATTTTTCTACATTAGAAGCACTAAATTGCGAAAGAAATCAAAAATTAACAACTTAAAATAAAATGGAAAATTTGCAGAACGTCTTTTCTTGCGAATGGATGTTTTGATTGATTTCGTTCGAGTGTCGTCGTCGTCCGTCCGCCACCGCCAAATTGTCAACAAACAACTCGCCGAGGGGCGCTTGGATGTAAGAGGTCGTTCATAAATTACGCAAAGCTACGAATCAAAAGCCAGTGCACTAGAGTGCGGCTTGTTTTAGAGGTTTTTGAAAAAATATTGTTTTTTATTTATTTATTTATTTATTTATTGCGCGCAAACCCCAAAATTTTATTCCCACCTTTGGGTTTCCGCGCCGAAGACCCAGCGCCAGATTCGGCGACAAAGAAAACTGACAGCAGTCGCCGGACAGTTGGCAATCCTGATATTTGACGGTGGCCGCCCGGTAGTCATGGGAGTGGATTGTTGTCACGCAAATAGATCTTTTCGCTGAAAATGTATGTGTATTGAGTTATTGTTGACAGATTTTCTGCAGTGTTAGTGTGAAATTCAGTGATATTCTGTATCGCGTAAGCCTTCGCTGGAAGAAAACGTCATGTTGTTCAGCGAAGCAAGGAAAATTTTCAGTGAAAAAAGCAATATTTGAAATTAGAGCACCGACTAAACCGACGTGCCACTCGATTCCGAAACTTGACCGAAACCATTACACGGTAAATTTAAATTGCAGTGATCGCTAGTGTCAAATTGAAAGTGACGTTTAGCCCGTCATGTCATTTACACAGCCGGCGTCGCGGCGTCTCGATCGAACGCTGGGTAAACAAAAACACGTGATTGCCAGTATTGTCAATCTGTAGCTTCGCTTTGCCTCAGAATGGAGTATTACGGCAATTACGGGATGCTTAAGAATTTTAGGAAGCAGTTAAGAATGTTATATTAAATGTCCCAGCCTGAAAATAAATCCAAACAGTGGTGGCTGTTACCATCTGCACGGTACATTCCCATCGGATTATGCAAGCGTCGCGACGATGATGCTGCTCCTGCTGCCGTTTTAGTGACGCTGACCGGGCTGACTACTGTTTCAACTTTTATGTGAAAAAAGAAAATCTCCCAGAAGTCAATAGGACTTATATAAATTAGGCCTATTAATAAATTGTGCTTTCTTAAAATTAAGATATGAAATTGTGTTCTGGTAAGTGTGTGGCTGCAGTATGACGAAGGCATGACCACCGACGACGGCGACGCCGCGGAATACAAACAAACACTCTACGTTTACACCAATCAAAGTATGAAATTCTGTAAGATTATTGAGTCTTTTACGCTCCTAAAAAATTTTGTTTTGAACATAGTTCATGAATCTATCTTTTCTTAGTTTATCATGAGAACTTTTGGTAATTACATATTATAAAATAAACAGCATTATCCAATGTTTGAAGAATCTGTTCATTCCAGCACACCTATGGGTGGCGTTATTTAAGAGTGTTCGAAATATTTCGGCCAAAATAGTTCTGAACCAAAATCAACAGATGGCGCTAGTTTTCAACGGTTTTTATTTCAAAATTTCGGACGAGAATTTCATGAACCTTTGCACTAGCTGGCATGTCGGTTCGTCGGTGATTAGAGATCATAGTTTTACAAATTCATTTTAATTTGGCATTGATTTGTCACACTTTCAACTGCAAATCAGTAACAAATTTTGAAAACGACGTATAATCAATGCTACACCATTGATTATACTGGAGCTCGATTTGAATAGGTCGTATGTATTGTCGCGCTTATCTTAGATTCTCAGCAAGCTGCGTTCGAAACGCGCAGCCTCAGATCGCGCCAGACCGCGCACGTATGATTTGTACACGGTGCGCACCTTGGCTAAAACTGTTTTGCAGCCGCCGGGTGGAGCTGTCAGCCGCCGTGTACAAATCAAACGGGCGCAATCTTATGGCGGCTGACTCAGATCAGCAGCATCTGAGTGATTAAGCTAGGATGCACAATACATTTGTCGATATAAAATTCGATCAGTTTATTATAGTTATTGTAGCAATAGGAAAGATATTTTGGAGACTTTTAATGATGAAACGGAAAGTCTGTTTTGTGATGATTCTGCTGTATGTATCAACTTTGTTCAATTTCAACGGTTTTTGCTATAAAAAGCGAATCCATCTGATCGATTTTTTAATCGACAAAAGCACATACGACCTTTTCAAATCGAGCTCCAGTATACGTCGTTTTCAAAATTTGAAACTGAAATAATATCATGATCATGCACTAGAAATCATAGTTTGTTGATAAATTTGTGTTAGGGAAGCCTGTAGGGAAGGGAAAATATAATTCAGCAAAAAACCTTCCAATCCACTTATCCACGAGCGGTAATGGCGGCGGCGGGCATAAAAAACCGATTCGAATTTTGACGTTTCGTGGGGATCGCAATCGGTTGGCGCCATCAAACGGTGGGTGAAGGGGTGAGGAGGAGAATGAAACTGTTTTGACTTTCCCCCATGAAACGTCAAACACCAAACCGGTTGGACAAGCCCGCCACCGCCAGTACCACTCGCGGATAAGTGGATAACTTAACTACCTATGCCTACCCGGATAAAAAATTACCATTCATTACATGGTAAATATTATTAACATATGACTGGTTTTATTGTTCACAATAAAACACATAGTAGATATATTGTTACTTTTTACAATCCACTTATCCGCGAGCGGTAATGGCGCCGGCGGGCATATCCAACCGGTTTAGATTTTGACGTTTCATGGGGGAAAATCAAAACAGTTTCATTCTTCTCCTCACCCCTTCACTCACCGTTTAGTGGCGCCAACCGATTGTGATCCCCAAGAAACGTCAAAATTCGAATCGGTTAATTGTGCCCGCCGCCGCCATTACCGCTCGCGGATAAGTGGATAGAAATCAAGCCCATATAGTTCGTACAAAGGTGAACATTAACTTTATTAGTGACTAATTGATTCGATTGTTTTTCAATAGTTCTATAATAATTTAAAGTTACTATCAGTACAAATTAATTTAAGTTGTTTTTATATAAGTTCTCATGGACTTTTTTATTAAAAAAGAGTTTATTTCTCAATTACACTTAAAAACAATTCGTAACAAATAAATAACAATGAATATTATTGTTGCTTGGATCATGTTTGTATAATGTCGTCGCGGTTGAAACCCGAAGTTTCCCCACACGCAACAATCGCCTTTTCTCCAAATCCATACGGGAAATCCAACGTCGGACATAGTGCGCTGGACAGCGGGCCTGGTCTTCTATCCAGCGCACTATGTCCGACGTACGTCCGACGCACGATTTAGGAGAAAAATCGATTTTCGAGTGTCAATAAATCCGATTTTCAACTGTAGGAACAATAATCAAATACAAAATCCCTTGACATATTTTTTATAGTTTTCGTTTTAAATTTGAGTACAGTAGATGTTTCGGTTATCGAATGTTATTCGCTAAAACTTCAACGACTGACAGACGTCAAGCCGTGTTGGCAGAGGAAGCTCTCAATGAGAAACTGAGGAAGTACTTATAGAAAACTAGCTGAAAAGCAGGTTTAGCCAAGTGAGGATGTTACGACAAGAAAAAGATGAACAATGATTTTTCTAATGTTTTCCAATAAATTAAAGGAATCTATAGATCTATAGTAAATAGTAAACTACCATTGATAACAATACAAATACAATTAGTTTAATGGGGTTCAATTGACGATGTTATAATAAACATACAATAATATTTGTTGTTATGTAAACAGATTTCGCCTTTGAAATACCAAAGAATTCATATTTCTCGGTAACATTTTTCTCCAGCATTTACAGATACTAATGGCCACATGAATTGTGAACGATTTATGGTATGGATCATACGACCTGAGTTCTGACTTGTGATATTTGGCAGTTATTTGAAAAGATTGAAGATAGATCTTATCTACAGCTGCCAAGCAATACATATCAGACAGACATCAGAGTGTTTGATTCTTATTATAAAATATGCATATCATTCTGGCGGCCGTTAGTGCTCGTAAATGCTGGATATAAATGTTAGCGAGAAATATAAATTCTATGGATTTTCAAAAGCGAAAACTGCTTACAAATAACAACAAATATTATTGTATTTTTATTGTAACAACGATTCATTTGACGCCATTCAATTAATTGTATTTGTATTGTAAGAACAATGAAAAAACATTAAGATATATTGTTTTCTTTTGAAAATTGCCTTAAAAATGTCTCATAAAAACACAATACATTCTATTGTTTTTCGCGAAAAAGTGTATGAAAATTTTCTCAAAATTTTATGGTTAAGATACATAACGACCACCATTTTTTATTGTAAAAGTGCCATTTACCATTCGCCGAATGGTATAGAACAATAGGGGTGATGGTGAGTGTGCCGTGTAAATTACAATACGTTTAATGGTGAATATTTTTCGAAAAAATGGTGTTGTAACAATAAAATTTATCGTATTTTTATGATATTTTTTATCAGGGTAACCTAATCTATGGTCCACTGCATGAAGTTAAGCTGGCCTGCTTACTCTCATGCTACGTTCACACTGCGCTCTATATTATGGTTTTGCTTGAAATCCGAAGTGACCGGCGATGCGAAAATTGATTTTTAACCTACTTTGAAATGTCGCAACTCAATTTGGATTAGTGCATATTCTAGCTCTTAATTAGCTTTATGATGCGCAACAGAAAAAATAGATTCAAATTTACTTCGCAGCTGCAATTTCGCATGTGTTTCAAGCGACGACTTCGATTTGGTGCTGCGACGATAATATCAAGTAATATATTTAAATAGCGAGATGATATATCAAGTAAGGTGTTCACACTAGAGTCAGTCTAGTTAGAGTCTGGCGGACTGTCACTTTCTATCGGAGCCAATCGAGCATGATGTCACGGTGTAGCATTTATCGGTGAGGACACTATGACGTCATGCTCGATTGGCTCCGGTCGAAAGTGACAGTCCGCCAGACTCTAATTATAGGGACTCTAGTTCACACTACGCCAACTTGATATAGGTTGACGTTTATGTTGGTGAACTAAAAAAACGAAAAAAAAAACAATAACATTGGCGATTTCGGCTTGGTGATTTCGGTGAAATTATGGGGTAAAATTAACGTTCCCAGGAAGTTTCTGGAGATATTCTGGATTGGAAGTGCAGGAAAAACAGGATGAATGTTGTCGGCTCGGTTGTCGGTAATCTCATCCATGACTTTTTTTATGCGGCTCCTCAAGGAGTCCGCGATTCCCTCAACGGTTTTTTTTTTCAGGAGTACTTTCTGGGAGCTATCGGTTTCCTCTTGGAGTTCTCCCAAAATTCCTTCTGGGATGTTTTTAAGAAGTGGTTCTAAAATTGTCGCAAGGAGTTCTTCAATAATTCCCAAGAGTTTCTCGGGAATTTCTCTAGAATAACCCTGGAAATTCCACCAGAACTTCCGCATACATTCCGCCAGAAATACTCCGGGAATACCCCCAGTAGCTTTCCGAGAATTTCTCCAGGATTTCCCCGAGAATACTGCAGAATTTTCATATAATTCTTCTAGGGATTCCTCGGGAATTCTTCCAATAATTTGCCGGGAAGATTCCCGGCTTCTTCAGATATATTCCTAGGAATTCCACGAGAGTTATATAAGTTTCCCTAAATGTGTGGTGTATTTTATACTAGAAATTTCATTAAAATTTCTTTGGAAATTTCTCCATAAAATATCCGAAAATTCCATTCCGAATTTTCCAAGAAATACTCCAGTAATTATGCATGAATCCCTTCAAGATGTCCCTAAAATTTCTTTCTCAATTTTCCTGGAACTTTCTTCCGCAGTTCCACGGGAATGTTTACAAGAGTTCCACAAAAAAACATTCAGTCTCCCGGGTAATTCTCCAGATATTCTCCGTGGAATTCCTCAAGGAGATCCCCAGAAGTTTCTCAATAATTTCTCCAGCAGTTCTTAGAGAATTACTCCAGGAGTTCATCAGGAATTCCTCAAGAAGTATCTCAGGAAAACTTTATGAAAGTCCTCGTAGATATCACTTGGAAATTTTCAGGAATTTTTCTTTGATTTCCTTTGAGTTTTTCCATAAGTTCTCCATGGATTTTTCAAGATATCCTCAGGGATTTTTACCAGGTGTTCACAGGGGATCTCCAGCAATTCCTCCAAGAGCTTCCACAAATTCCTCCAGGAGTTCCCTGGGGATTCCTGCAGGAGTTACCTGGAGATTTCTGCAGGAGTTCCCAGGGGATTCCTCCAGGAGTTCCCTGGAGATTCCTCCAAGAGTTCCATGAGGATTCTTCCAGGAGTTCCCTAAGGATTCCTTTGGGAGTTCTATGGGGATTTATCCAGAAGTTCCCTGGGTAATCCTCCAGAAGATCCCTGGGGAATCCTCCAGGAGTTCCCTAAGGATTCCTCCAGGAGTTCTCTAGGGATTCCTCCAGGAGTTCCCTGGGAATTCCTCCAAGAGTTCACTGAGGATTCTTCCAGGAGTTCCCTGGGAAATCCTCCAGAAATTCCTCAAGGAGTTCTCCGAGGATTTTCCAGGAGTTCCGTAAGGATTCCTCCGGGAGTTCCCCGAGGTTTCCTCCAGGAGTCAACTGGGAATTCCTCCAAGAGTTCATTGAGGATTCTTCCAGGAGTTCCCTGGGAAATCCTCCAGAAATTCCTCAAGGAGTTCTCCGAGGATTTTCCAGGAGTTCCGTAAGGATTCCTCCGGGAGTTCCCCGAGTATTCCTCCGGGAGTTCCCGAGAATTCCTCCAGGAGTTCCCTGGGGATTCCTCCATGAGTTCCCTGGGGATTCCTCCAAAAGTTCCATGAGGATTCCTCCAAGAGTTCCATAAGGATTCTTGCAAGATTTCCCTAGGAATTCCTCCAGAAGTTCCCAGAGGGTTCTTCCAGGAGTTCCCTGGGAATTCCTCCAGGAGTTCCCTGGGTATTCCTTCATGATTTCCCTAGAGATTCCTCCAGGAGTTCTCTGGGGATTTCTCCAGAAGTTCTCCGAGAATTCCTCCAGAAGTTCCCTGGGAATTCCTTCAACAGATTCTTGAGGATTCTTCCAGGAGTTCCCTAGGAATTTCTCCAACAGTTCTCTGGGGATTCCTCCGGGAGTTCTCTGGGGGTTCCTTCGGGAGTTCTCTGGGGATTCCTCCAGTAGTTCCCCGAGGATTCCTCCAAGAGTTCCCTGGAAATTCCTCCAGGAGTTCCCTGAGGATTCTTCCAGGAGTTCCCTAGGAATTCCTCCGGTATTTCTCTGGAGATTTCTCCAGGAGTTCCCTGGGGATATCTCAAGGACTTTCCTGGGGATTCCTCCAGGAGTTCCCCAAAGAATTCTTCTAGGAATTCCTCGCAAATTCTTCTATAAATTCCTCGGGAATTCTTCTAGGAATTCCTCGGGAATTCTTCTTTGAATTCCTCGGGAATTCTTCTAGGAATTCCTCGGAAATTCTTCTAGGAACTCCTCGGAAATTCTTCTAGAAATTTTTCGGAAATTCTTCTAGGAATTCCTCGGGAATTCTTTCAGAAGTTCCTCGGGAATTCTTTCAGAAGTTCCTCGGGAATTCTTTCAGAAGTTCCTCGGGAATTCTTTCAGAAGTTCCTCGGGAATTCTTTCAGAAGTTCCTCGGGAATTCTTCCAGAAGTTCCTCGGGAATTCTTCCAGAAGTTCCTCGGGAATTCTTCCAGAAGTTCCTCGGGAATTCTTCCAGAAGTTCCTCGGGAATTCTTCCAGAAGTTCCTCGGGAATTCTTCCAGAAGTTCCTCAGGAATTCTTCCAGAAGTTCCTCGGGAATTCTTCCAGAAGTTCCTCGGGAATTCCTCCAGAAGTTCCTCGAGAATTCCTCCAGAAGTTCCTCGGGAATTCTTCCAGAAGTTCCTCGGGAATTCTTTCAGAAGTTCCTCGGGAATTCTTCCAGAAGTTCCTCGGGAATTCTTCCAGAAGTTCCTCGGGAATTCTTCCAGAAGTTCCTCGGGAATTCTTCCAGAAGTTCCTCGGGAATTCTTCCAGAAGTTCCTCGGGAATTCTTCCAGAAGTTCCTCGGGAATTCTTCCAGAAGTTCCTCGGGAATTCTTCCAGAAGTTCCTCGGGAATTCTTCCAGAAGTTCCTCGGGAATTCTTCCAGAAGTTCCTCGGGAATTCTTCCAGAAGTTCCTCGGGAATTCTTCCAGAAGTTCCTCGGGAATTCTTCCAGAAGTTCCTCGGGAATTCTTCCAGAAGTTCCTCGGGAATTCTTCCAGAAGTTCCTCGGGAATTCTTCCAGAAGTTCCTCGGGAATTCCTCCAGAAGTTCCTCGGGAATTCTTCCAGAAGTTCTTCGGGAATTCTTCCAGAAGTTCCTCGGGAATTCTTCCAGAAGTTCCTCGGGAATTCTTCCAGAAGTTCCTCGGGAATTCTTCCAGAAGTTCCTCGGGAATTCTTCCAGAAGTTCCTCGGGAATTCTTCCAGAAGTTCCTCGGGAATTCTTCCAGAAGTTCCTCGGGAATTCTTCCAGAAGTTCCTCGGGAATTCTTCCAGAAAATCCTCGGGAATTCTTCCAGAAGTTCCTCGGGAATTCTTCCAGAAGTTCCTCGGGAATTCTTCCAGAAGTTCTTCGGGAATTCTTCCAGAAGTTCTTCGGGAATTCTTCAAGAAGTTCTTCGGGAATTCTTCCAGAAGTTCTTCGGGAATTCGTCCAGAAGTTCCTCGAGAATTCTTCCAAAAGTTACTCGGGAATTCTTCCAGAAGTTCTTCGGGAATTCTTCCAGAAGTTCCTCGGGAATTCTTCCAGAAGTTCCTCGGGAATTCTTCCAGAAGTTCCTCGGGAATTCTTCCAAAAGTTCCTCGGGAATTCTTCCAAAAGTTACTCGGGAATTCTTCCAGAAGTTCTTCGGGAATTCTTCCAGAAGTTCCTCGGGAATTCTTCCAGAAGTTCCTCGGGAATTCTTCCAGAAGTTCTTCGGGAATTCTTCCAGAAGTTCTTCGGGAATTCTTCCAGAAGTTCCTCGGGAATTCTTCCAAAAGTTACTCGGGAATTCTTCCAGAAGTTCCTCGGGAATTCTTCCAGAAGTTCCTCGGGAATTCTTCCAGAAGTTCTTCGGGAATTCTTCCAGAAGTTCCTCGGGAATTCTTCCAGAAGTTCTTCGGGAATTCTTCCAGAAGTTCTTCGGGAATTCTTCCAGAAGTTCTTCGGGAATTCTTCCAGAAGTTCCTCGGGAATTCCTCCAAAAGTTCTTCGGGAATTCTTCCAGAAGTTCTTCGGGAATTCGTCCAGAAGTTCCTCGAGAATTCTTCCAAAAGTTACTCGGGAATTCTTCGAGAAGTTCTTCGGGAATTCTTCCAGAAGTTCCTCGGGAATTCTTCCAGAAGTTCTTCGGGAATTCTTCCAGAAGTTCCTCGGGAATTCTTCCAGAAGTTCCTCGGGAATTCTTCCAGAAGTTCCTCGGGAATTCTTCCAGAAGTTCCTCGGGAATTCTTCCAGAAGTTCCTCGGGAATTCTTCCAGAAGTTCCTCGGGAATTCTTCCAGAAGTTCTTCGGGAATTCTTCCAGAAGTTCCTCGGGAATTCTTCCAAAAGTTACTCGGGAATTCTTCCAGAAGTTCTTCGGGAATTCTTCCAGAAGTTCCTCGGGAATTCTTCCAGAAGTTCCTCGGGAATTCTTCCAGAAGTTCTTCGGGAATTCTTCCAGAAGTTCTTCGGGAATTCTTCCAGAAGTTCCTCGGGAATTCTTCCAAAAGTTACTCGGGAATTCTTCCAGAAGTTCTTCGGGAATTCTTCCAGAAGTTCCTCGGGAATTCTTCCAGAAGTTCTTCGGGAATTCTTCCAGAAGTTCTTCGGGAATTCTTCCAGAAGTTCCTCGGGAATTCTTCCAAAAGTTCTTCGGGAATTCTTCCAGAAGTTCTTCGGGAATTCGTCCAGAAGTTCCTCGAGAATTCTTCCAAAAGTTACTCGGGAATTCTTCGAGAAGTTCTTCGGGAATTCTTCCAGAAGTTCCTCGGGAATTCTTCCAGAAGTTCTTCGGGAATTCTTCCAGAAGTTCCTCGGGAATTCTTCCAGAAGTTCTTCGGGAATTCTTCCAGAAGTTCCTCGGGAATTCTTCCAGAAGTTCCTCGGGAATTCTTCCAGAAGTTCCTCGGGAATTCTTCCAGAAGTTCCTCGGGAATTCTTCCAGAAGTTCCTCGGGAATTCTTCCAGAAGTTCCTCGGGAATTCTTCCAGAAGTTTCTCGGGAATTCTTCCAGAAGTTCCTCGGGAATTCTTCCAGAAGTTCCTCGGGAATTCTTCCAGAAGTTCCTCGGGAATTCTTCCAGAAGTTCCTCGGGAATTCTTCCAGAAAATCCTCGGGAATTCTTCCAGAAGTTCCTCGGGAATTCTTCCAGAAGTTCCTCGGGAATTCTTCCAGAAGTTCCTCGGGAATTCTTCCAGAAGTTCCTCGGGAATTCTTCCAGAAGTTCCTCGGGAATTCTTCCAGAAGTTCCTCGGGAATTCTTCCAGAAGTTCCTCGGGAATTCTTCCAGAAGTTCCTCGGGAATTCTTCCAGAAGTTCCTCGGGAATTCTTCCAGAAGTTCCTCGGGAATTCTTCCAGAAGTTCCTCGGGAATTCTTCCAGAAGTTCCTCGGGAATTCTTCCAGAAGTTCCTCGGGAATTCTTCCAGAAGTTCCTCGGGAATTCTTCCAGAAGTTCCTCGGGAATTCTTCCAGAAGTTCCTCGGGAATTCTTCCAGAAGTTCCTCGGGAATTCTTCCAGAAGTTCCTCGGGAATTCTTCCAGAAGTTCCTCGGGAATTCTTCCAGAAGTTCCTCGGGAATTCTTCCAGAAGTTCCTCGGGAATTCTTCCAGAAGTTCCTCGGGAATTCTTCCAGAAGTTCCTCGGGAATTCTTCCAGAAAATCCTCGGGAATTCTTCCAGAAGTTCCTCGGGAATTCTTCCAGAAGTTCCTCGGGAATTCTTCCAGAAGTTCCTCGGGAATTCTTCCAGAAGTTCCTCGGGAATTCTTCCAGAAGTTCCTCGGGAATTCTTCCAGAAGTTCCTCGGGAATTCTTCCAGAAGTTCCTCGGGAATTCTTCCAGAAGTTCCTCGGGAATTCTTCCAGAAGTTCCTCGGGAATTCTTCCAGAAGTTCCTCGGGAATTCTTCCAGAAGTTCCTCGGGAATTCTTCCAGAAGTTCCTCGGGAATTCTTCCAGAAGTTCCTCGGGAATTCTTCCAGAAGTTCCTCGGGAATTCTTCCAGAAGTTCCTCGGGAATTCTTCCAGAAGTTCCTCGGGAATTCTTCCAGAAGTTCCTCGGGAATTCTTCCAAAAGTTCCTCGGGAATTCTTCCAGAAGTTCCTCGGGAATTCTTCCAGAAGTTCCTCGGGAATTCTTCCAGAAGTTCCTCGGGAATTCCTCCAGAAGTTCCTCGGGAATTCCTCCAGAAGTTCCTCGGGAATTCCTCCAGAAGTTCCTCGGGAATTCTTCCAGAAGTTCCTCGGGAATTCTTCCAGAAGTTCCTCGGGAATTCTTCCAGAAGTTCCTCGGGAATTCTTCCAGAAGTTCCTCGGGAATTCTTCCAGAAGTTCCTCGGGAATTCTTCCAGAAGTTCCTCGGGAATTCTTCCAGAAGTTCCTCGGGAATTCTTCCAGAAGTTCCTCGGGAATTCTTCCAGAAGTTCCTCGGGAATTCTTCCAGAAGTTCCTCGGGAATTCTTCCAGAAGTTCCACGGGAATTCTTCCAGAAGTTCCTCGGGAATTCTTCCAGAAGTTCCTCGGGAATTCTTCCAGAAGTTCCTCGGGAATTCCTCCAGAAGTTCCTCGGGAATTCCTCCAGAAGTTCCTCGGGAATTCTTCCAGAAGTTCCTCGGGAATTCTTCCAGAAGTTCCTCGGGAATTCTTCCAGAAGTTCCTCGGGAATTCTTCCAGAAGTTCCTCGGGAATTCTTCCAGAAGTTCTTCGGGAATTCTTCCAGAAGTTCCTCGGGAATTCTTCCAGAAATTCCTCGGGAATTCTTCCAGAAGTTCCTCGGGAATTCTTCCAGAAGTTCCTCGGGAATTCTTCCAGAAGTTCCTCGGGAATTCTTCCAGAAGTTCCTCGGGAATTCTTCCAGAAGTTCCTCGGGAATTCTTCCAGAAGTTCCTCGGGAATTCTTCCAGAAGTTCCTCGGGAATTCTTCCAGAAGTTCCTCGGGAATTCTTCCAGAAGTTCCTCGGGAATTCTTCCAGAAGTTCCTCGGGAATTCTTCCAGAAGTTCCTCGGGAATTCTTTCAGAAGTTCCTCGGGAATTCTTCCAGAAGTTCCTCGGGAATTCTTCCAGAAGTTCCTCGGGAATTCTTCCAGAAGTTCCTCGGGAATTCTTCCAGAAGTTCCTCGGGAATTCTTCCAGAAGTTCCTCGGGAATTCTTCCAGAAGTTCCTCGGGAATTCTTCCAGAAGTTCCTCGGGAATTCTTCCAGAAGTTCCTCGGGAATTCTTCCAGAAGTTCCTCGGGAATTCTTCCAGAAGTTCCTCGGGAATTCTTCCAGAAGTTCCTCGGGAATTCTTCCAGAAGTTCCTCGGGAATTCTTTCAGAAGTTCCTCGGGAATTCTTCCAGAAGTTCCTCGGGAATTCTTCCAGAAGTTCCTCGGGAATTCTTCCAGAAGTTCTTCGGGAATTCTTCCAGAAGTTCCTCGGGAATTCTTCCAGAAGTTCCTCGGGAATTCTTCCAGAAGTTCTTCGGGAATTCTTTCAGAAGTTCTTCGGGAATTCTTCCAGAAGTTCTTCGGGAATTCTTCCAGAAGTTCCTCGGGAATTCTTCCAAAAGTTACTCGGGAATTCTTCCAGAAGTTCTTTAGGAATTCTTCCAGAAGTTCCTCGGGAATTCTTCCAGAAGTTCCTCGGGAATTCTTCCAGAAGTTCTTCGGGAATTCTTCCAGAAGTTCTTCGGGAATTCTTCCAGAAGTTCCTCGGGAATTCTTCCAAAAGTTACTCGGGAATTCTTCGAGAAGTTCTTCGGGAATTCTTCCAGAAGTTCCTCGGGAATTCTTCCAGAAGTTCCTCGGGAATTCTTCCAGAAGTTCCTCGGGAATTCTTCCAGAAGTTCCTCGGGAATTCTTCCAGAAGTTCCTCGGGAATTCTTCCAGAAGTTCCTCGGGAATTCTTCCAGAAGTTCCTCGGGAATCCTTCCAGAAGTTCCTCGGGAATTCTTCCAGAAGTTCCTCGGGAATTCTTCCAGAAGTTCTTCGGGAATTCTTCCAGAAGTTCATCGGGAATTCTTCCAGAAGTTCTTCGGGAATTCTTCCAGAAGTTCCTCGGGAATTCTTCCAAAAGTTACTCGGGAATTCTTCCAGAAGTTCCTCGGGAATTCTTCCAGAAGTTCCTCGGGAATTCTACCAGAAGTTCCTCGGGAATTCTTCCAGAAGTTCCTCGGGAATTCTTCCAGAAGTTCCTCGGGAATTCTTCCAGAAGTTCCTCGGAAATTATTCCAGAAGTTACTCGGGAATTCTTCCAGAAGTTCTTCGGTAATTCTTCCAGAAGTTCCTCGGGAATTCTTCCAGAAGTTCCTCGGGAATTCTTCCAGAAGTTCCTCGGGAATTCTTCCAGAAGTTCTTCGGGAATTCTTCCAGAAGTTCCTCGGGAATTCTTCGAAAAGTTCCTCGGGAATTCTTCCAGAGGTTCTTCGGGAATTCTTCCAGAAGTTCCTCGGGAATTCTTCCAGAAGTTCTTCGGGAATTCTTCCAGAAGTTCTTCGGGAATTCTTCCAGAAGTTCCTCGGGAACTCTTTCAAAAGTTCCTCGGGAATTCTTCCAGAAGTTCTTCGGGAATTCTTCCAGAAGTTCTTAGGGAATTCTTCCAGAAGTTCTTCGGGAATTCTTCCAGAAGTTCTTCGGGAATTCTTCCAGAAGTTCCTCGGGAATTCTCCCAAAAGTTACTCGGCAATTCTTCGAGAAGTTCTTCGGGAATTCTTCCAGAAGTTCTTCGGGAATTCTTCCAGAAGTTCCTCGGGAATTCTTCCAGAAGTTCTTCGGGAATTCTTCCAGAAGTTCTTCGGGAATTCTTCCAGAAGTTCCTCGGGAATTCTTCCAGAAGTTCCTCGGGAATTCTTCCAGAAGTTCCTCGGAAATTATTCGAGAAGTTACTCGGGAATTCTTCCAGAAGTTCCTCGGGAATTCTTCCAGAAGTTCCTCGGGAATTCTTCCAGAAGTTCCTCGGGAATTCTTCCAGAAGTTCCTCGGGAATTCTTCCAGAAGTTCCTCGGGAATTCTTCCAGAAGTTCCTCGGAAATTATTCCTGAAGTTCCTCGGGAATTCTTCCAGAAGTTCCTCGGGAATTCTTCCAGAAGTTCTTCGGGAATTCTTCCAGAAGTTCTTCGGGAATTCTTCCAGAGGTTCTTCGTGAATTCTTCCAGAAGTTCCTCGGGAATTCTTCCAGAAGTTCTTCTTGAATTCTTCGGGAATTCTTCCAGAAGTTCCTCGGGAATTCTTCCAGAAGTTCCTCGGGAATTCTTCCAGAAGTTCCTCGGGAATTCTTCCAGAAGTTCCTCGGGAATTCTTCCAGAAGTTCCTCGGGAATTCTTCCAGAAGTTCCTCGGGAATTCTTCCAGAAGTTCCTCGGGAATTCTTCCAGAAGTTCCTCGGGAATTCTTCCAGAAGTTCCTCGGGAATTCTTCCAGAAGTTCCTCGGGAATTCTTCCAGAAGTTCTTCGGGAATTCTTCCAGAAGTTCCTCGGGAATTCTTCCAGAAGTTCCTCGGGAATTCTTCCAGAAGTTCCTCGGGAATTCTTCCAGAAGTTCCTCGGGAATTCTTCCAGAAGTTCCTCGGGAATTCTTCCAGAAGTTCGTCGGGAATTCTTCCAGAAGTTCGTCGGGAATTCTTCCAGAAGTTCGTCGGGAATTCTTTCAGAAGTTCTTCGGGAATTCTTCCAGAAGTTCTTCGGGAATTCTTCCAGAAGTTCCTCGGGAATTCTTCCAAAAGTTACTCGGGAATTCTTCCAGAAGTTCTTTAGGAATTCTTCCAGAAGTTCCTCGGGAATTCTTCCAGAAGTTCCTCGGGAATTCTTCCAGAAGTTCTTCGGGAATTCTTCCAGAAGTTCTTCGGGAATTCTTCCAGAAGTTCCTCGGGAATTCTTCCAAAAGTTACTCGGGAATTCTTCGAGAAGTTCTTCGGGAATTCTTCCAGAAGTTCCTCGGGAATTCTTCCAGAAGTTCCTCGGGAATTCTTCCAGAAGTTCCTCGGGAATTCTTCCAGAAGTTCCTCGGGAATTCTTCCAGAAGTTCCTCGGGAATTCTTCCAGAAGTTCCTCGGGAATTCTTCCAGAAATTCTTCGGGAATTCTTCCAGAAGTTCATCGGGAATTCTTCCAGAAGTTCTTCGGGAATTCTTCCAGAAGTTCCTCGGGAATTCTTCCAAAAGTTACTCGGGAATTCTTCCAGAAGTTCCTCGGGAATTCTTCCAGAAGTTCCTCGGGAATTCTTCCAGAAGTTCCTCGGGAATTCTTCCAGAAGTTCCTCGGGAATTCTTCCAGAAGTTCCTCGGGATTTCTTCCAGAAGTTCCTCGGAAATTATTCCAGAAGTTACTCGGGAATTCTTCCAGAAGTTCTTCGGTAATTCTTCCAGAAGTTCCTCGGGAATTCTTCCAGAAGTTCCTCGGGAATTCTTCCAGAAGTTCCTCGGGAATTCTTCCAGAAGTTCTTCGGGAATTCTTCCAGAAGTTCCTCGGGAATTCTTCGAAAAGTTCCTCGGGAATTCTTCCAGAAGTTCTTCGGGAATTCTTCCAGAAGTTCCTCGGGAATTCTTCCAGAAGTTCCTCGGGAACTCTTTCAAAAGTTCCTCGGGAATTCTTCCAGAAGTTCTTCGGGAATTCTTCCAGAAGTTCCTCGGGAATTCTTCCAGAAGTTCTTCGGGAATTCTTCCAGAAGTTCCTCGGGAATTCTTCCAAAAGTTACTCGGCAATTCTTCGAGAAGTTCTTCGGGAATTCTTCCAGAAGTTCTTCGGGAATTCTTCCAGAAGTTCCTCGGGAATTCTTCCAGAAGTTCTTCGGGAATTCTTCCAGAAGTTCTTCGGGAATTCTTCCAGAAGTTCCTCGGGAATTCTTCCAGAAATTCCTCGGAAATTATTCGAGAAGTTACTCGGGAATTCTTCCAGAAGTTCCTCGGGAATTCTTCCAGAAGTTCCTCGGGAATTCTTCCAGAAGTTCCTCGGGAATTCTTCCAGAAGTTCCTCGGGAATTCTTCCAGAAGTTCCTCGGGAATTCTTCCAGAAGTTCCTCGGGAATTCTTCCAGAAGTTCCTCGGGAATTCATCCAGAAGTTCCTCGGGAATTCTTCCAGAAGTTCCTCGGGAATTCTTCCAGAAGTTCCTCGGGAATTCTTCCAGAAGTTCCTCGGGAATTCTTCCAGAAGTTCCTCGGGAATTCTTCCAGAAGTTCCTCGGGAATTCTTCCAGAAGTTCCTCGGGAATTCTTCCAGAAGTTCCTCGGGAATTCTTCCAGAAGTTCCTCGGGAATTCTTCCAGAAGTTCCTCGGGAATTCTTCCAGAAGTTCCTCGGGAATTCTTCCAGAAGTTCCTCGGGAATTCTTCCAGAAGTTCCTCGGGAATTCTTCCAGAAGTTCCTTGGAAATTCTTCCAGAAGTTCTTCGGGAATTCTTCCAGAAGTTCTTCGGGAATTCTTCCAGAGGTTCTTCGTGAATTCTTCCAGAAGTTCCTCGGGAATTCTTCCAGAAGTTCTTCTTGAATTCTTCGGGAATTCTACCAGAAGTTCCTCGGGAATTCTTCCAGAAGTTCCTCGGGAATTCTTCCAGAAGTTCCTCGGGAATTCTTCCAGAAGTTCCTCGGGAATTCTTCCAGAAGTTCTTCGGGAATTCTTCCAGAAGTTCCTCGAGAATTCTTCGAAAAGTTCCTCGGGAATTCTTCGAGAAGTTCCGAGGAACTTCTGAAAGAATTCCCGAGGAACTTCTGGAAGAATTCCCGAGGAACTTCTGGAAGAATTCCCGAGGAACTTCTGGAAGAATTCCCGAGTAACTTCTCGAATAATTTCCGAGTAACTTCTCGAATAATTTCCGAGGAACTTCTGGAAGAATTCCCGAGGAACTTTTCGAAGAATTCCCGAAGAACTTCTGGAAGAATTCCCGAGGATACAATGATACATATTGCCCATTTTACTGGCATTTTTACCAGGTTAGCTGGTATGTCTGAAACATACTGGAAAAACTTGTAATTAGAAGGCACGAAATGTTGCTAATTGGCAAATTGAGAGAAGAAATTTGTGAAAAAAATCGCGTTCTGGTGGGATTCGAACCCACGACTCCGTATTCGCTAGCCTTCTAATTACAAGTTTTTCCAGTATAATTCCCGAGGAACTTCTGGAAGAATTCCCGAAGAACTTCTGGAAGAATTCCCGAGGAACTTCTGGAAGAATTCCCGAAGAACTTCTGGAAGAATTCCCGAAGAACTTCTGGAAGAATTACCGAAGAACTTCTGGAAGAATTCCCGAGTAACTTCTGGAATAATTTCCGAGGAACTTCTGGAAGAATTCCCGAGGAACTTCTGGAAGAATTCCCGAGGAACTTCTGGAAGAATTCCCGAGGAACTTCTGGAAGAATTCCCGAGTAACTTCTGGAATAATTTCCGAGGAACTTCTGGAAGAATTCCCGAGGAACTTCTGGAAGAATTCCCGAGGAACTTCTGGAAGAATTCCCGAAGAACTTCTGGAAGAATTCCCGAAGAACTTCTGGAAGAATTCCCGAGTAACTTCTGGAAGAATTCCCGAGGAACTTCTGGAAGAATTCCCGAAGCACTTCTGGAAGAATTCCCGAAGAACTTCTGGAAGAATTCCCGAGTAACTTCTCGAATAATTCCCGAGTAACTTCTCGAATAATTCCCGAGGAACTTCTGGAAGAATTCCCGAAGAACTTCTGGAAGAATTCCCAAGGAACTTCTGGAAGAATTCCCGAAGAACTTCTGGAAGAATTACCGAAGAACTTCTGGAAGAATTCCCGAGTAACTTCTGGAATAATTTCCGAGGAACTTCTGGAAGAATTCCCGAGGAACTTCTGGAAGAATTCCCGAGGAACTTCTGGAAGAATTCCCGAGGAACTTCTGGAAGAATTCCCGAGGAACTTCTGGAAGAATTCCCGAGGAACTTCTGGAAGAATTCCCGAGTAACTTCTCGAATAATTTCCGAGGAACTTCTGGAAGAATTCCCGACGAACTTCTGGAAGAATTCTCGAGGAACTTCTGGAAGAATTCCCGAAGAACTTCTGGAAGAATTCCCGAAGAACTTCTGGAAGAATTCCCGAGGAACTTCTGGAAGAATTCCCGAGGAACTCCTGGAAGAATTCCCGAAGAACTTCTCGAAGAATTCCCGAGTAACTTTTGGAAGAATTCCCGAGGAACTTCTGGAAGAATTCCCGAGGAACTTCTGGAAGAATTCCCGAAGAACTTCTGGAAGAATTCCCGAAGAACTTCTGGAAGAATTCCCGAAGAACTTCTGGAAGAATTCCCGAAGAACTTCTCGAAGAATTCCCGAAGAACTTCTGGAAGAATTCCCGAGGAACTTCTGGAAGAATTCCCGAAGAACCTCTGGAAGAATTCCCAAGGAACTTTTCGAAGAATTCCCGAGGAACTTTTCGAAGAATTCCCGAGGAACTTCTGGAAGAATTCCCGAAGAACTTCTGGAAGAATTCCCGAAGAACTTCTGGAAGAATTCCCGAGGAACTTCTGGAAGAATTCCCGAGTAACTTCTGGAATAATTTCCGAGGAACTTCAGGAAGAATTCCCGAGGAACTTCTGGAAGAATTCCCGAGGAACTTCTGGAAGAATTCCCGAGGAACTTCTGGAAGAATTCCCGAGGAACTTCTGGAAGAATTCCCGAGGAACTTCTGGAAGAATTCCCGAAGAACTTCTCGAAGAATTCCCGAGTAACTTTTGGAAGAATTTCCGAGGAACTTCTGGAAGACTTCTCGAGGAACTTTTGGAAAAATTCCCGAGGAACTTCTGGAAGAATTCCCGAAGAACTCCCGAGGAACTTTTGGAAGAAATTTCCGAGAAACTTCTGGAAGAATTCCCGAGGAACTTCTGGAAGAATTCCCGAGGAACTTCTGGAAGAATTCCCGAGGAACTTCAGGAATAATTCCCGAGGAACTACTGGAAGAATTCTCGAGGATCTTTTGGAAGAATTCCCGAGAAACTTCAGGGAGAAATTCCGAGGCATTTCTGGAAGAATTTTTAATTGAATATCCCAACTAACAATTGCAAGTCACTAACAAGCAAGCTTGCTGAATTGTTGCTTAATAATGGTAATGATAGCTGAACTAAAATTATGCTCTACACATTACTGTTTAAATGATTTTACAATTGAAAAAGTAGTCAATGTTCGACTTGCCTCATCGGTATCAACAATGATAAATTAAAACACTTTTCAAAAGTTTAACAAGAAATTTATTCGACAAGCATTGATTCCTAAACAAAAGAGTTTAACAAAACATTTGTCTGCATCTTATTAAGCTGATGTATCGATAAGCATATGCTCCTGAACAATGTGCTTTTCACTTGTCAAATAAACGCCTTCAGCCCGTCATAGTTTGACTCGGAATTTTGTTCGGATTATGGGATAAATCATGGCTAAAACTGTTTAGACAACCAAGTTATTAAATAACTAATATTTCAACGAATCACATAAAATAAAACAGAATATAATTGTGTAGTTTAACATTGAGTGCCAAGAGACGTAATCAACGTTAAAATGAGGCATTCATTTATTATTATAAATCTGTAACAAGATATCTTGTACCTATATTATAGTTTTTATCTTCCGCAGCAGTTCGATTGTACGAGACGCTTGGATCAATGCATTTGACATTTCCGTGTTGTCGTGTTTACTGAATATTGTTCCCACAGTCACCTAGATAACCAAGCAGCATTCATAAATCGACACATTCCAAGTATCCTTAAACATCCTTATGCACTATTTATTGAAAATAATATCAAGAATCCATGACAAAAGCATAAATAAAAAAATGCTTAACGGATCTTCGACTGAGAATGAGTAGATAACCCGAACAGATGCTGTGGATGCACCATGTCCAAGACCATACCGCACCACATATTGTCATACATTTTTAAAGATCAATATTTAATGATAAAAATAAAAACATATTCAATCGCAATTAGTACGACTGGAAACAATATCTTCAATAACTACCAACACTTTTTGGCCGCATTCGATACAAGTTTTCTCACCGTGCGATAAAAATACTGACAGCGAAATCAGAATGGAAAACACGTGTTTTTTGCTGAACAGCTGTTGAAGTATGAGGCGTTGTTCAGTTGATAACCACGTGCTGTGCTAATTCACCACTGCTGAACACAAGTTTAGGAGTGATCATTATTAAATCATGGGAAGATTATGTTTTGCTTTGGGTACTGCATCTCACCATCTCTAGGATGGCGCAGATAGGAAGGCATGCGGCTGGCAATCGACAGATCTCGAGTTCTAATCCGGATTTAGGTAATTTTATATGTAATTCTTAATTCATAATAGGTGTTCTCAATACAAGAGCAAATAATTACTCTCGTGGGAGTTCAACATTTTTGCATTTTATTTATTTTCAGTCATTTTTGCCAAAGCCGAACAACAACTTTTCTGTGCATTTGTAAAACGCTTTGAACAACAAAAAATTAAGTTGGTGCACAACATGATGCTTAATAACTTCTCCAAATTTGTGTGAACAAAACCCGAACATAGGTTGTACGTGAAAATAATTCAAATGTTATTCATCATGATGCTGAATTAATTCGTCATAATGGTGCCTGTTAAATGAGTGATTGTTAGTTGGGATGCCTTGAAACTTGATTTTTTTCATATACAATTGTAGTTTTTAACGATTATTTGCCATTTTTTACTCCAATCCAGATACTTTGCATCAGATTTAGGGATATGGAACACATTGAAGGATTTTTTTTTCATTTTTTTTTCCTCGCATTTAGAACATTGAAATATATGTTGATTCACTCACATATGTATTCACATATGTATTCCCGAGCAACTTTTGAAGAATTCTTGAAGAACTGCTGGGAGAATTCTCGACGAACTTCTGGAAGTATTCATGAGACACTTCTGGAAGACCTGCCGAAGAACTTCAGGAAGATTACCCGAGGAACTTCTAGAGGGTTTTCTGAAGAACTCCTAAAATAATTTCCGAGGAAACTTTTTGAAAAATTCTCGGAGATCTCCTGGAGAGTCTTTGGATGAATTTCCGTGAAACTCCTGAAGAAATTCCTGGAGACATTCCCGGGGAACTTCAAAAACTCCCAAGGAACTCTTTCCGAGGATCCTGAAGTAACTTTCAAGGAATTTCTGAGGAACTCCTGGAGGAATTCCCGGGTAATTTTCAGAGGAACTCCTGTAAGAATTCTTGAAAAACTCCTGTGGGAATCCCCTAGTAACTAGGAGCTAGTCTTGATTTCCTAGAAAACCCTGCTAGAATTCCTGAGAAACTCTTGATGGAATTTGCGAAGAAATCTAGGAAGAATTTCCGAAGATGGTTCTTTAGGAACTCCTGGAGGAATTCCCGAAGAACTGCAGAGGGAATTTCCGAAAAACACATTGAATCAGAATGAGTTCCCGAGGATCTCCCGGAGATATCCCCGAAGAACTCCTGAACCGTTCCCCGAGGAAATCTTGGAGGGATTCTTTAGGATTTCTTGGAAGAATTCCTGAAGAGCTCCTAAAGGAATTTTTGAAGATCTACTGAAGGAATCCCCGAGGAACTCCTGAAGGAATTTTCGAGGAACTCCTGGTGGTCCTTTAATAGGAATTTCTGATAAATTCGTGAACTTCTAGAAAAATACCCGGGAAACACCTAGAGGAGCTCCAAGAAGAATTCCCGGGGAGATTCTACAGATATTCCCGGGGTAACTCCTTTAGAAATTCTTGCGAAACTCCTGTAGCAATTTAGGGAAAACTGCTGGATAAATTCCCGTGAAATTCCTAAAGGAATACCCAAGAAACATCTGATCGAATTCCTATGATGATGATGGATAAATTTTAACTTCTTGATGAATTTCCGGGGACTTTGGGGAAGAATACCCGGGTACATTCTGGAGGAATATCCATGGAACTTATAAACGCATTTATTTATTTATTTATTTCGTCAATCATTGTAGACTACAAGCTTAATGTATAAATTTACAGATATTGATACTTATATAACATTTTATGTGTCATTAGATCTACCATTTAGGACTTTCCTTAGCAGTGGTCTTGACATAGTTAAATCGATTAATTCGCAGTATTTGTTATAGATATTCATTAATGAGCTCATTGGTCCGTTTAATGTACAACAAAGATATTATTGACGGTAACAACGCTTTTACTTCATTAAACCACTGATTAATAGTGATTTGGCTAGTGAAAAACTTGGCGCATAGGCAATCGGCGCGCAAATTGTGCGCTGGTGTGCGGATTTGAGTTAATCGTCGCAAAGTGCCCAACACACATTATACCCTGGCGCGCAACCTAGAGGTCGAAGAGAAACTTGTCGAAATGCTAAAAATTCTCGAGAAGCTCAATACCCAACCTGCTTCGAAACCCCGTGTGCATGGCAGAAAAAAATTAGGTTTATTTTATAGATTGCATCTTTATAATATGTATCAAAATGGTTCATTGGAATAAAATTTAAGAGTAAACGTAAAGAAAAATTCAATTGTTTTAATTAAAGTATTTGTGCTTATAATAGCTGGTCCGGCTGAAAAATTTCCAAAACTGCGGCATTTTTACCCATTTATTATTGAAAAACAATGGGGCATTTTTACCCATTTATTATTAAAAACAATACCCATTTTTTGAAGTTCGAGTCGAATACCCATTAATGGGTAAACGGCGAATACCCATTAAATGGGTTAAGCCACTTTAGTTCGAAATGGGTACTAAAGTACCCATTAATGGGTATTCCCGAACTAGCGTGTGGGGTACATCCTGTGAAAATGCTTATGAGCTCCTGATTGTGCAGTCTGACAAGAAATATTGTCGAATAAAGTTCAGGGATTCACACATTGCTCGAGGATGTTGCCGGAACCATCTAGAGGAATTCCTATAGAGCTCTTGCAAGTATTCCTGAGGAAATCCGAGAGAAAATTCTCATGGTATTTACTGCAGGAAGGAATTCCAGGTAAACTTTTGGAGGGATTCCCGATGAACTAATGCATTTCCTGGGTAAATTCTGCAGCTGCTGTTGCTCACAACACACAAGGTTTACTCTAGAGTGACTGGAAGGGAGAGTGGCGTCAGTGTCAAAATTGGAACAGCGATCATCTGTCAAATCCATACAAATTCCCGTTCCAAACGAGCAGGAGACCTGTCAAAATTGGAACATGACGCCACTCTCCCTTCCAGTCACTCTAGTTTCCTCGGTTATTTCCTCCTATAATGTGTGGCACTTGGTCTGGAATTGCCTGGAAAGTTTCCTAAGCAAACTGCCAAAGAAACTCCAGAAGAACATTAAAAACATTTTTTGTTCTCACTTTTTACTACTCCGCACGAAAATCATCCGAGTTCACCAATTTTTTTCCTTTTTCTGATGTATGGTTTTTGTTTTGGTTGCGCCACGTCTTGACGTTTCGCAACATAAAATATCGCCCAGCGCTATAGGGAACTGCATGAAATTCTCTCCTTCTCTTTCACTCTAACAGAAATCTTGTAAACAACAAGGCCACGAAACTTCAAAATCCTAGAGTGACTGGAAGGGAGAGTGGCGTCATGTTCCAATTTTGACAGGTCTCCTGCTCGTTTGGAACGGGAATTTGTATGGATTTGACAGATGATCGCTGTTCCAATTTTGACACTGACGCCACTCTCCCTTCCAGTCACTCTACAAAATCCCATACAAAATCAAAACAGTGCGGTGCCCTATGTTGGCCGGGTTGCCAACCACAACTTTTCGGGTTTACACGCTCGTTGAAAACTACTCTAAAGTGAGTCGTTTTCGACTCACTTCAATACTTTTGCGAAAACTGTCAAAAGTGAGTAACATTTTTTTAATGAACTGAGTAGCTTTCTACTCTCCCAGAAGAAAATTTAAGTTTACTCACTTTTGAGTAATGGCTGTACAATCCTACTCTCCCGTAACGGTCAGAAACTTGTAAAAATATCAAGTCCGCTCATGCAAAGTTGCGCGAAGTTGCAATCTTTTGCCAAATAATTTATTTGGTACATTAGTTCAAGCCATTGTTTTTAGTGAAAACTATTATAAACAGCAAGGTAAGTTTCCCACTTAAAAAAAACAATAAATTGGAATACCCAAGTAACCACTAAGCCGTAAAAATTGGCACCAAGTTGGTTCTATATCCACATGAAGAGCAGTGTTAACAGAGCTCATTAGAACTACATCCTATAATAGATCTGCTTAAAAGCCAATTTTGGCGAAATATTCGGCTGATATACGCAGGGGACCCGCATGCGGCGAGGTAGGCCTACTGCTCATCTTTTGCGAGTGTGTTAGTGTGACTGGCAACGCGACCAGAAGCCTGGTCGAATCCAGCTTGGAAATCGGTTTGTTTTGTCGATGGGGATGGCCCGCGAAATCGCAGTGTGTTGTTTGGGAAGGCCCGCTCGATGCATGGTAGGTAGGCGTAGTTTGTTCGAGTTTGACGTGCCTGCACCCTCCCTGGATATACGGCCAGCTTCAATCTGCGTACCGAGTCTCTGGTGAAAGAGTTGTCAAAAATGGGTCAAGAAAAAAGAAAAAAAAGTTATTTACTTTCTTTATTTTTTTTCTCCGAATGTTTTCCATCGAAAGTCTACTTTTCTTCGATTTTTACGGCCTGATCCAGATTCGTCCTGATGTCCTCGGGGTTGTTAGTCTTAAGTGGATGTCGTCACGTTTCTCATCTGCTCCATCGATGCATCAAGAGATCGGTTTGCTCAGCACCGTATTTAAGGAAAAGAAGGCAACAAGTTGGGACAGCATTGATGTTTCGATCCGAATGTTCCGGATGATCCGATGTTCGGATCTGAAATCGGGCACAATGTGGCCGCATTGGAAATGTATAAAATGGTTTTATGGAGGGTGGAGAGATCTGCAGGAGATGCAGCTATAGGGAAGTTTGGGAGGTTGACGAGTGTAGTGAGCGAAGATTGTATATCAAATTATTTTTGTTTATCAGTACAGGGAATACTAAGTTGTCATATTTAGCATTCTATTCATTTTATGTTTAGTAGATTTAATGACGATAATGAAAAATAACCATTTAAATTATCATCACATCAATAAGTCGATCGCGCTATTTTGGTCAGTGTGTTGCGTGCCAAATAAACATCGCACAGCTTGCGTGCACGGAACCGCCAAACTACCCAAAATTGAGTTCTTTTGATGCAATCCCATAGTTCGGCCCAATAAGCCAAATTTGAGTAAATCGATTAAACTCACACTAGGTAAATTGCCTTCACCTCCAGCAAAAACATTTACTTGAGAGTAGGTAAATTCAACCCAAGACCCCCCCTCATTCAACCCAAATTTGAGTAAACCTGCATTTACCCAAAATTGGCTTATTGGGCTCAAGGACCCCCGTTGGGTAGATGCATCTCTGTTTGTTTTTGACAACATCGGTGAGGGAAAGAGGGAAAACAACCTAATTTTGGGTAACTAGTTTATTCGATATACTCAGCTTTGAGTAAAATCAACCCAAAAATTAGGTAGTTTGATTTCTCCGTGTGGAAAGCTTTTGGTTTGGGCTTTTGAAGCCAAAGCTTGTCAGTGTCTGTCTTCGGTTCGAGTGCGCTCGAATGAACCGGGAGAGGGCAGCCGTTGATGATGTGATCGACGCGTGAAATGAATGGGATGAAATGATTGAGAAGTGTGCGAGAGGGAGATGAATAGATGGCAGTGTGTGGACTCGGCATCATTAATTGCGGGACATAAAGCACTTCAGTTTGTTAACTAAATTTGTGTCGGACGGACGTTTCATGCGCAGCGCGCGAGTGGCAGTTTTGACGAGTTCCGCGGTTCGTCGGATTTCACCGCGGAGCGCTAGAATACTACATGGCGCAGCCGGTGGGCTTTGTATTTTAAAAGTGTTTGTTTTAAATAATGATTGAGTTAGATTTTGGAAAGATAAGATCCAGTAAATGTGTAGAGTGAATTTGTGGGGAAAAAAATGACCAACCAGAAAAAAATACAGGACGCGGGTGCTTGCCAATAGGTAAAAAGGGACAAAAATGGAAGGAAATTTTTGTTGTGGTATTTGATGGTGGTGAGGAACGGAGTGACCAGAGCAGGTAGTTCACTGATTGGTAACGCAGAATGAATTGAAAAAAAAACAAAAATAATGAAATGCTCTGCATGGACATGTTTGGATAAACTTGGTAAGTAAAACCTTACTTTTCTGCATTTGATTCACACTCAGTTGAGCTCGGCTAATTTTCATTCTTTTGCCGAGATCCGCACAGCCGAGCGCTCGGCAATCGCAATTTAACTGAGATATCAGCAAAAAGTCAAGTTTATTCATAGCAGCACCCATGGGTGCCGCTATCATCAAACATTAAACGTCAAGCGTTTAGCTGAGATTTCAGCAAATGAACATTAACCGAGATCCGCACAGCCGATCTCGGCATTCTGTTTTAAGTGTGTTTGAAAGGAAGAGATGATTCGAATCAGAGGTTGTTTAGAGTTTAAATGGAGTTCAATGCTATTAGGTGCGAGATAGAGCCATTATTTTATTTTGTGTATTTGGCATTAGAAGTGTGATTACTGAAAATGGTGGAACTTGAAATATGATTCACTTTGGATGCAAATATAATCGTTATTAGATCTTGGTATGACATGAGGCGTTTTTGGCACTTTTTGCTTGCGTTATGTAGTGGCGTGGATTGCATTAATGAGATTGATTATGCTATTATGGAGGAACAGTGAGCTTGAATTACAAGAAATTTGTTGATCGTGAAATACTGTCCTGTTTATTTTCATCTGCTCGGTTGTATTTGAATTTGCTTCTTTAGCGGTGTTGAGATAATTTTATATGATAAATCTGCATGCCAAACTGAGCCAAAATCCAATTTTTCATGAATTTTGGCAACCGGGATCCTATTTAAAAATCAATTTGAAGTTTGTATGGAAGCGATTTGTCGAATCACCCCTCGTCGAATTTTGTATTAGGCAGAGTTGTCATGCAGTTGTCCAGCTGTCAAAAGGTGATTTGAAAAAATATCTTTGAAATTACATTTTAGGTACCAATCCCAAGTAACCACTAAGCACTAGCGTAAGCGGTCTAAAGGTCATACAGCAGCTTTTTCGTGTCAATAGGCTCAGTAGGAAATTTTCAAATGCTCTCAGGCATTATAAATAGTATGCACTGAAATGGGCCGTATATTAGTATATGACGCTATGCTATAGTGCTTGTAAACCCAGTGTCTATCAGCCGAATAAGAAGCCTGACAGTGCTGTTAAAAGGCTTGGCGTGCATGACGTTTACATCAATCAAAGCTGATTTCAAGCAAAACAAAACTGAACCGAAGCAAAACAATAAAATCTCCTCGGAAATTTCGTACGATCGATAGGGCGGTGGAAGCTTGTCGTCGGACACTTCAAGCATTAAATGGAAACAGAAAATGTATAGCTGCTTCCTCGATTATGATATAAATGCATCGGATGTCTCGTCGGATGTTTACCTGTGAAGTTTCAATCGTTTTTCCTACAGACGAACACCAAAACTAATCGATGGGCCCCATTTTTATTCCTCTTGTTACGGAACCTCGTCAACCTCTCAAACTTCCCTATAGCTGCATCTCCTGCAGATCTCTCCACCCTCCATAAAACCATTTTATACATTTCCAATGCGGCCACATTGTGCCCGATTTCAGATCCGAACATCGGATCATCCGGAACATTCGGATCGAAACATCAATGCTGTCCCAACTTGTTGCCTTCTTTTCCTTAAATACGGTGCTAAGCAAACCGATCTCTTGGTGCATCGATGGAGCAGATGAGAAATGTGACGACATCCACTTAAGACTAACAACCCCGAGGACATCAGATCGAATCTAGATCAGGCCGTAAAAATCGAAGAAAAGTAGACTTCGATGGAAAACATTCGGAGAAAAAAATAAAGAAAGTAAATAACTTTTTTTTCTTTTTTCTTGACCCATTTTTGACAACTCTTTCACCAGAGACTCGGTACGCAGATTGAAGCTGGCCGTATATCAGCCGAATATTTCGCCAAAATTGGCTTTTAAGCAGATCTATTATAGGATGTAGTTCTAATGAGCTCTGTTAACATTGCTCTTCATGTGGATATAGAACCAACTTGGTGCCAATTTTTACGGCTTAGTGGTTACTTGGGATATAATGTTCTAAAAACCTGACAAAAATCATAGTGGCTCAGAAAAAGGTGCTTCGTAAAGAATAAAAAAAAAATCAATATATTTTTCAAAATTTAAAAACCCAATTAAATACTCGTAAGAAGTCTACGCAAAGCTACAAGAATGTTTTTTTACGTAAGGGATACCTTTACTTGGTCAGAAGTATTTGTTTCTATTCAAATGGACTTTGGTTACCTAGCCAATACTAATTGGTTGCAATAATCAATCAATGTTCAAAAAAAACTTGAGTCAGAATGCAATGTAAGAGCGATTCGACTGAGTTTTGAGTACAGTTTGGTAAGTGATGTGTTAAACCCATTGAAAGTTTTCTAGTATCAAGACATTGGCTGTTGGTTATTTCACAGATAAACAGACGTCTCACTATACTAACTTTCCATCGTTTCTCTTTTAAACGGATTATTTGAATATTCCGTAGTTCGCAAATCGCTCGTTATGGCGCTCGCATCGTTTTGCTCCTGTTTGACGTTTGCTTACTACCGCCATCTACTCAGTGGGTTTGCGAACCATAGCTTAATTAGCATTTGGCGATTATGGAAGCGATGTGGAAGCGTGGCCCCAGTACAGAAGCATGCTTAAATCCTTCAACTACAACGAAGAGCAAAAGTAGAAGAAATGGGCTGAAATTGAATTCGTCTTAGATTTGGTCGATATCAAGAAGCATTGAAATGTCATGGAGGGTGAAGAGAGTAGTATGGGAAAATAAATAAGCGTTGAAAGGATTAAGCAAACTGAATAGGTTTTTGGCCTACAATTGTAGGCTCTTATTTTAGAACCAAGTAGAATAGATGTTATATGCGAAGGCCATAAAGCACTCTATATTAAAAAAAAAACGATCAAACTAATGGGCCAGCATAGATGTATGAACGCAAATAATGTAGAGCATGTAGGTTTCTAGGAACCAAGAATCAGAATAGCTCTGGAGTGAACAGATCGTTCACCAGATTTATGCAGAGCGAGTAGGTTTCTGTTGAAAAATCTGGATCGAAGGTCTCACTTTAGACAGGTATAGAGAGGAAGTGTAAAAAAAAGAATTTGAAAATAAATAAAAGGGAAATGATGGTAGAAAGGGAAAAGAATTAATCAAGCAAGAACGAAGCAAAGCGGTTAAGTCTTTGGCTTATAACCGTATGTAGCAACTTCTTAAATGTCGGGTTTTGTCGAAGCTAAATTAATCTGTAAGAGTCGTGGGCTAAGTCAATCAAGCATTCCAGTATGTTTATATTTTGTATTCTTGAAGTAATATTTTTTTAGATTAAACCTGGGATGGAAAGTTTGAGCGAACAGAATTTTGAAGAGGGTTAATAACGTAATTGAGAGTGAGTAGGTCCTTATGAAATAGGTGTTCATTGGTCCAAAAAAACGAGCGAACTAGTGGATCAGCACAGATGCATGAACTCAATTAATGTAGAGTAAGTTGATCTATTGTGGAAAAAAATTGAAGAGCTGTGAAGCAAACATCCCTTTTTTACCAAGTACATGTAGAGCGAGTAGGTCTCACATTAGACAGATATATAGAGCGAGTAGGTCTCTATGAGAAACCAAAATAGAGAGCGAGTAGGTCTCTCGTTTGACAGATACGTGGAGCGAGTAGGTCTCCCATTTCACAGACATGTAGAGCGAGTAGGTCTCTACAAATGTCTACTGTCAAAAAATTGGTAGAGCGAGTAGGTCTCTGCAAAAATGGTTTTCTTCTGTCAAAAAAAAAAGTTGTAGAGCGAGTCGGTCTCTATAAACTGTAAAAAATGGGTTAATCGGTTTGCTATCACAAAGAAATTCTAATTAATGCATTCATGCGTGCTGGATTAGAAATCAATGATCCCTAGTTCATCGTAACGAGGATTGATGAGCGGAAGAGGCAAACATCAAATACAAGAGAAGAAAAAATCGAGGAAAAAATATATCAGGAATATATAGAGTGGGTAGGTTCCAACGGAAAAGGTATACATTCGGGTGTAAAGTACAGATACAGAAGTCTAATCGATGTAGAGCGAGTAGATCTCTTGGGATAAAAAGAAACGGAAAAGCTATGGATCAAACCTATTCCCTTTTTACCGGACACACGTAGAGCGAGTAGGTCTCATATAAGACAGATATATACAGCAAAAAGGTCTATATGGAAACCAAAAATAGAGAGCGCGTAGGTCTCTCGTTTGACAGATATGTAGAGCGAGTAGGTCTCTATAAATATTGTCTGTCTAGAATTTGTAGAGCAAGTAGGTCTCTGCAAAAAAATGGGTTTTCTACTGTCAAGAATGTTATAGAACGAGTAGGTAGTTACAAACAGTGTATATTCTGTTCTCACACTTCCAGAATAAATCAATTCGATGCATTTATGTATGTTGGATAAGAAATCGATCATCCCTAGTTCATCTTAACAATGATTGAAAAGTAAAGACGAAAAAGGAAGATTCAAACACAAGAGAACACTAATTCATTTCAGGAATAGGCTCAGTGTACCAGTTATGGCTATAGTACCTCAAATTCGCCATAGTTGATTTTCAACCTTTAAAGATACAAATCAACAAGAAGAAAATCGTGAACAACAGATCACGATCACAAAAGATGATTGCAATCATTCAAACTTCACAATTTCCTCAAATTATGGTAGAAATAAATAATTTTCCTTAACTTTTCGGCCTCCTTGCACCCTATTTCGCCATAGTGTACCAGTTATGGCAACTCCCATAAGGAATGCATGTAAATAGTGCGAAGTGGAACCCAAATTAACAATTGTGTCCATAACTGGTACAGGATTCCTATCATTGGCACACACCGTAATAAATACTAAAAGTAGTTTTGGCTCCGTTTCTATATTTTTCCTGTAAAGTATTGAAACAAATCAATCATTTGACTTATTGTTTACATTCGTCGGTCTTCTTCTTATTTTTGTAGAAATAGTTTTTCTTAGGTAGTGCGATAACTGGTACAGGCACCAGGGGGGCAGCAAAAGGCAAAATCCCCGTAGCTCACAACAAAAACACGTTCAAAATTGTTTGTGCTGAAAATTTATGCATTACACAATTTCTCACTGATTTATTTGCTATCTTCGAGTTGTCGTGTAATTTCGAACGATTGCACGCTAAAATTTTGATAACCTTTTGCTAGTTTTACACGTTTTACTTAAGTAACAACGTATGGTAATGACTAATTCGCAAATGTCGTGCACATCCCAAAACTGTCAGAGTGCCCAAAAGTGTCAATTTCCCAAACATGTCAAATTCATGTGGACTACGGCACATCTATTCGTGGTTGACGTCCGTGCTGCCCCGCTGACAGGCACCCCATATAGAACAGGAAGATCTCAATGGAAAAGGTATACATAAACGAGCAAAATGCAAACAATGTAGAGCAAAGGTATCTTGAAACAAAAGGATCAGAAGAGCTGCGGAGCACACATATCCCCCCGGCACATGTTCAGTGAGTAGATCTCTATAAAAATGTCAAGCGAATAGGGCTTATTGAGAATATATAAAAAAAAAACAGAGAGTAAGTAGGTCTCTCATTTGACATTTCACAGACATGTAGAATGATTAGGTATCTATAAAAGTCTTCTGTCAATAGTTTTGTAATGCCAGTGGATCTCTGCCAAAAGAGAAAGGTTTCTCCTGTCAAAAATGTTGTAGAGCGAGTAGATGTCTACAAATATATTAAAGGGTGAATATTTTGTTCTTACTCTACCCTATCAGAATAAATCAAATACATGCATTTGCAATGGATTGAAAAATTTATGTTGGATTGGAAATCGGAAAACGATCATCCCAGTTCTTCTTAACGGATATTGAAAATTAGTTTTTTGATTTCATGTGGATAGTGCAGTTAGTCTTTAAGATAGTTTCAAGCAAAACGGTCTGTAGAAGATTTAAAATGGAATGAACTCAGTTCGTGTTTTGATTTCACCATACTTTGCGTACTTTACGTAGGTTGTAATCAATTGGCGATTAAAAATAGAGGTTATGTCGTAAAAGTTTGGAAGGGAAATACCAGTTCCCAATCAGTTGATCTACCATTTTTTTTAGTAAGTTTATCGATAAAACGATTCTTTCTACCCGGTTTCCACAAAAAAAAAAAGATTATCTAGAACGACTTAATCAACAAAATACGAAATGGGATTTTTTAAAACCTAACCTCTCTTTAAGAGGCCAATAGAACAGTAGATTTTTTTTTCTGCGAATATAAAAGAAATCATTCAAATTCCAATCGAATGAATAACAGGAATTGGTTTAAAAACGTTTATTTAGGTTAACCAAATAGACTGTCGACGCTATAATTACGGGTGGTCTACAGGCGAACGTGAACAAATTTATACATTCATTAATGTTTTTCTTTTATTTAGATAATGATTAGATACTTTCAGAGCTTGGTTTACTTTTTTCAATAGAAGATGGAAAACGCAGCTCATGTAGTGTTTATTATATAATATAGTATATGTGAAATGTATACAATAAGATCTCTATTGGTTTGTATTTATTTTTCGTAAGTTCTTGCAGGTCAACAGGGCATGTGGTAGTTAGCTTTATTATTGATTGACAAGTTGAACATATAGGGTAAGATATATTGAAGAAGTTGTATGATGATGAGGTTTGGCTTGTTTCAGACTTGGGCCAGATAAGATGAACACAGGTTTGTAGAGGAAAATTTATTTACCTCGAAAAAGTCATGATAAAGTTAGCAGTCGTAGTTCTTTGAGAAGCAGAAGTGGGCCCAGTACTTAAATCTCAAGCAGCCAAGCGTTTAGCAACATATTGGTCTTTTTGTTATATTTTTCAACTGCCGTTTTTAGAGTTATTTACCTTCAGATAAAGTAAGAATTAGGAATCACATAAATCAAAATCTAAGGATAACTGAATAATTACGAAAAACATAAAAAAGTGCAACAAATGTCGCTATTGATATTGTTATTATTGTTTCGCCACAGTTGTAACAAAGCTATATTCATTGTCTTGAATATGTTTTAACTTTTGGACCCTGATAAGCTCTATTTCAAAAAGGTTGATTAAAGCTATTATAGTATAATATGGAGTGAGTAGATCATTGAAATCATGAAAATAGCCGCTGGATAAAGGTGTTGTTTTTAGAGAAAACTGTCGATGCTTTCACATAAACTTCGCTAATGTTTGAGGTAAATTTGTTGTTCGTTATAATTAATACATCGTAGCTTGCATTTGAAGCAGAAAATAACTGTTTTAATGTATGTTTTAATGTATGTATCACCTAAAAATCAAATCTTAAAAAAAATAAATAAAAAAAAGTTCTCGATTTTTTTTTAGTGCCAACATTTCTCAACTTCAGCTTAGATGATTTTGCTATTGAAATGAATAATTTCAAAATTGTTTGAGAAGCATGTGAAATAAAATATTCAAGAATGGAGAAGGAGGCGAATGTAGTGAGCGAAGATTGTATATCAAATTATTTTTGTTTATCAGTACAGGGAATACTAAGTTGTCATATTTAGCATTCTATTCATTTTATGTTTAGTAGATTTAATGACGATAATGAAAAATAACCATTTAAATTATCATCACATCAATAAGTCGATCGCGCTATTTTGGTCAGTGTGTTGCGTGCCAAATAAACATCGCACAGCTTGCGTGGAAAGCTTTTGGTTTGGGCTTTTGAAGCCAAAGCTTGTCAGTGTCTGTCTTCGGTTCGAGTGCGCTCGAATGAACCGGGAGAGGGCAGCCGTTGATGATGTGATCGACGCGTGAAATGAATGGGATGAAATGATTGAGAAGTGTGCGAGAGGGAGATGAATAGATGGCAGTGTGTGGACTCGGCATAATTAATTGCGGGACATAAAGCACTTCAGTTTGTTAACTAAATTTGTGTCGGACGGACGTTTCATGCGTAGCGCGCGAGTGGCAGTTTTGACGAGTTCCGCGGTTCGTCGGATTTCACCGCGGAGCGCTAGAATACTACAACGAGGTTCCGTAACAAGAGGAATAAAAATGGGGCCCATCGATTAGTTTTGGTGTTCGTCTGTAGGAAAAACGATTGAAACTCCACAGGTAAACATCCGACGAGACATCCGATGCATTTATATCATAATCGAGGAAGCAGCTATACATTTTCTGTTTCCATTTAATGCTTGAAGTGTCCGACAACAAGCTTCCACCGCCCTATCGATCGTACGAAATTTCCGAGGAGATTTTATTGTTTTGCTTCGGTTCAGTTTTGTTTTGCTTGAAATCAGCTTTGATTGATGTAAACGTCATACACGCCAAGCTTTTTAACAGCACTGTCAGGCTTCTTATTCGGCTGATAGACACTGGGTTTACAAGCACTATAGCATAGCGTCATATACTAATATACGGCTCATTTCAGTGTTTACTATTTATAATGCCTGAGAGCATTTGAAAATTTTCTACTGAGCCTATTGACACGAAAAAGCTGCTGTATGACCTTTAGACCGCTTACGCTAGTGCTTAGTGGTTACTTGGGTAGTCTCATCAATGGTCACGAAAATATTTTGCCAGGAATTGCACAAAAGGAAACCCGAATCCGATAGACATCCGTGGATCCGTTACGGGGAAATCGGATTACCATTCACATCACGCTAGCTCTCAGAAGAGTAGTAGGATCACCCGTGGGTCGCCAACGTTTCCGAGAAATCAGTTGCTGCAGCCGATCGATCAAAAAGGAAAGACCAAGGAAAAGACCAGAGGAAGATGGTTCATGATTTTTTTAAATATATTTATTGTAATTGTTTTTTGTTTATTGTTAACATAATTTTAATAAATTAATTTGATTAGTTGCGTATTTTAATTCGTTTTATTGTAATTCTTATAAGCACCTTTTAAAAAAAAAATAGCAAAATTGAGTAGCAATTACTCACTTTCGCTTTTATCCAAATAAAGAAAGTGAGTTGAAGCTACTCTTATTTTTAAAAATACCATCGTTACTCAAAAGTGAGTAACTGGACTTTACTCTCTTTTGAGCTGTTCCACTTTGTACCAAAGTGAGTCGAAAACGACTCACTTTAGAGTAGTTTTCAACGAGCGTGTATATTACGAAACGAACTTGATATTGTCAGATTTCTTGAAACGTAAACACCGCGCGGTCGTTGAAATGTTTCAAAAAGGGGCTTTGCACCAAAGTTCACGCGGTCTATCGTTTTCGAAAGGAACAGCCGCACCGTAGGAAACGCCGCAATGTTATTTCCCATAAGGATGAAATAAACAGGGAGTGAAAATCGCGGCCGTACCTTTCGGAAGCGATAGGCCGCGTGCATTTTTGTGCAAATCTCTCAATATACGCTATATCACGTTCCGTTCTTAATATTGGCTTTCAAGGGCAAAACAAAACATACTGTTACCCATCTTTGTTTCGGTAGCGCAACTACCGAACTGATGATGTTTACCTTTTTTTACATGCCTATCAACATAATCTGCTGGGGAAATTATTTTATTTTTCCTACTTACAACCCACATCCGACAATTTTTTTAAGTAGGAATGGTAGAACTTTCAATTCCCTCGGTCGCACGTACATTAGTTTTGCATTTTGTTCCACCATTTCCGTGAAAAATGAGATCCGGTTTGTGCAAGTGAGGAGTTGAGGTTAGAATTGTAGGATATTCTAGGTTAGATTTGCTATCCACTTCGCCTGAACGATTTTCAGACCCAGAAATATCGTACTTCTAATTAGTTTTCACTGCCGTAAAAAATACTGTTATGCTCAGAATAAACAGTTATACCTTGTGTCGGACGTACGTCGGGCACAGTGCGCTGGATAGAGGGCCAGGTCCGCTGTCCAGCGCACTACGTCCGACGTTAGGTTTCACGTATAGATTTTGAGAAAATTCGATTGTCGGGTGTGAGGAATCTTCGGGTTTCAACCGCGACGACAATAGTAGGTCGATTCGACCACTCGCGATGCTGGTATCGTTTTTGCTCCTGTATGACGTTTGCTCACTACTGCCATCTAGTGGCGGCCCGGCCAAGCACAGTACATTTAGCATTGCATTAGTTTTCGAGACGATGTTTTGCAATGAAATTTTTTCCAAGTGTTACGTCTGTTTCTCTGTGGTTGTAATAACAAAACAGTTCTAATTATCGTGGATAGAATGACAGTTCAATCGATAAAATTTAGACCAACATTTGAAAAGGGCGTAACAGCCATTTCGAATTTCTGCTTCTCCCGTCCCTCCTAGGCTTACCCCCATTATTCATGAAACCTTTTACCAGTAACAGATATATATCTGACTCCCCGCTATCTGTTAACGGGAAAAGTTTGCATAAAAATAAATATTGAAATACGCCCAGGAGGGACGGAACAAGTGAGAATTTGCAATGGTTGTTCCGCCCTTTTCAAATGTTAGTCTAAAAATGACAGTTCGACCCGAACAAAAAAAATCCCCATACAAACTTTAAATGCATTTTAAAAATGGTTCCCGCACTCCAAAAATTATAAATTTTTGGATTTCGCTATTTTTTAGATGGAGAATCCGATTATAAAATATTCCGGATACCCCCAAAGAACCCAATAATTTTGAGATTAATTCAAACGACTCATACCGTCATTTTGGAAAAGTATTCAAGCATTGATTCGTGATTTTTCCTGATCGGTGGCCCACCCTCCACCAAACGCTGAATCGCTGAACGCGCTGAATCCAAGAAAGTGCGCGCCATTAAATTTTGTTTCAAATGAAAACATAAACAGTAGGTACGCGATTGTCTCGAACGTTTTCGAAGTTTTTTAGCGAGATTCAGTGTTGAAATGTTACTTTTATTGTAGTGTTGAATTGTTTGTGAATAGTAATTTCATTGTCAGAAATGGCCATCCAGTTGGTTCTGTTCGATTGTGAGAAGCAGGTGGACATTCCGGTGCCATCCACGGAGATCGTAATCGGGCGGGACTCGATTCTTCAGGTAAATGCGGAGGGGTGCGTGACTCATGCCCTGTTTGTTATGGTTGAAGTGCTATTTAAATGCATACGATTTTCCTGTACGTTCATGGCTTGGGGTTTAACATTCTTTTTCCTTCGCAGTGTGACGACAAGCGCATCTCGCGTCAGCACGGCATTATAAAGCACGATGGCGAGCAGGCCGGCCGCACCATTCAGATCACGTCCACACACGCGAATCCTATTTTCCTGCGGACCTCGGATCAGGTGTTGGATATACTGACCAAGGATTTGACCGCAACGCTGAGACACGGTGAGAAGTTTGCTCTGTTGCCGGATCAGTACTGGTTCGAGGTGCGGTTCCGGGACACAGGAGAAACCGCAGAGGCGGAGGAACCGGTTAGCAGCAGTTCTGCTGCGAATCCAGAAGAGGCGACGTCGGGAGTTGAAGAAGTCGGTGCTACCGGAGGAGGAACGATACGGGTTCGAACGATGGAGGAGGTTAATAATGCGGCGGTGGCCGTGGCGGAGCAACGGGTGCTTCCGGACTGGATGGGGGGAGGTGGTGGTGGAGAGAAAAGGAAGAACGATGATGAATCCAACGATGATAGTTCAAAGAAGGCAAGAAGTGAAGATGTACCGGCGGTTAAGGCCGATCCTGATTCTGCGGAAGCAAGTACATCTCAGCAAAAGCCACAGCCATCATCAGCGGCGGATCAGGAAGCCGGCAAGACAGAGATAAAGAAAGAAACGGCAGATAGCACCAGTTCACCACTGAGGCCATCCTGCGAGTTTGGAATCCGCTGTTACAGACGCACTTTGGAACACAGGGCACAGTTTGCCCATCCGAATGACAGTGACTATCGGAGACCCACGTTTCCTGCGGCACCAAGTGAAGCTCCACACTGTCCGTACGGGGCAACCTGCTACCGTCGTAATCCGCAGCACTTCCGGGACTTTCAGCATCCCGATTCAAGTGAGTATAGAAGAGGTATGTGGTCGATGTCATGCGCATTCATTTCATTTAAGTATCGGAAATTGTCCCTTGGCTTCGTCTGGTCATCATCCCAAAGTAACACTCGATTGGAATTCATGTTGGCTTGTTGTAATGATTTTTTCCCTGTCGATCTCGATTGTTGAGAGTTGCCTTGTTTCTTTACTTTGCCCCTTGTCAGCTGGGTACATAGCGGCAGCCTTTCGAGTGGTTCCCAGTCCCACCGATGACGATTCTGACGATGGCAGTTCGGATCGTCCCAGACGCATTACCAAAGCTCCGGCAAAGCTAAGTGATTACGTTATCTACAAGTAGTGGATTGGGCGTTATCATCTTTGACCATGTTACTTTAGTGATAAGAATTGTGATTGTTATGTATTTATCGAGCATATAACCAAAACCATATAACTATAGATTCGGTTTGCGAATAAAAACAAAAATATATGAAAGTCTCGTGTCACTTGCGCATTTTTGGCAGCGATTCCATAACATTCTCCCAAAAATTTTCAGCGGAATAGCGAATCTAGTTAGGAACGGAACCAATTCCATTCGAATCTCTGTAGGTAGAGATAGTACCCAAATGTGGAAATTCCACTCAAATCTCTATGTAGATTCTTTTCGAAGCTTAGTGGAAACCCTCGAATCTCTGTGGAGACTTCACTTCCATCTCTGTGATCATTTCAGTTAAATCTCTGGAGAGATTCCACTTCAATGTCTGTGGAGATTCAACTCAAATCGATGTTGAGATTCCTCACAAACCTCTGTGGAGATTCCAATTGAAATCTCTGTGAGCATTCCAGTTAGGGGGAATTCCTCTCGAATATTTGTAGAGATTCCACACACATCTATGTTGAGATTGCTCGCAATTCTCTGCGGAGATTCCAATCAAATTTCTAAGAAAATTGCAATCGCATCTCTGTGGAGAGTTTACTCGAATCTCTGTGAAGTTTTGACACGAATCACTGCTGTTAGACATATTATTCAAATATTTGTGAAATTTCAACTCAAATATCTGTTACGTTTCCACATGAATTTCTTTTGAAGATACTAGTCGCATCTTTGTGGAGGGTCCTCTCGAATCTTCGTGTCAATTCCACTCAAACTTCTGTGGACATTCGAGATAAATCTCTGTGAAGATTTCTCTCGAATATCCATGGTAATTCTACTCCAATTTCTGTAGACATTCCAGTTTAATCTCTGAGGAGATTCTACTCAAATCTTTAATGAGATTACACTTCAGTTTTTTGTAGAAATTCCGAAATTGCACTCGAATGTCGTGGATTTCACAATAATTTCCAAGGAGATCTAACTCGAATCTCAAATGAAATGTCTTTCGAATCTTTCGGGAGATTTCACTTGAACTTTTGTGGAGATTTTATTTTGTGTGTGTAGAGATTTCAATCAAATCTTCATGTTGATTCATCAATTATCTCAATGAAGATTCCAATTGTATAACACTTTGACTTGAACGTCCGTGAAAATTCCACTCGAAACTCAGTGGAGATTCTACTCGAATCACTGTGGAGATTTCGCTTGAATCTCCATGGGGATTCTATTCGAATCTCTGTGAACATTCCAGTTGGAGCTCTGGGGAGATTCCATTCCAATGTATACAGAGAATCCACTCAAATCTCTGATGGAATTGCACTTGAATCGCTGTGGAGATTCCTCACAAACCTCTGTGGAGATTTCAATCGGATTTCTTAAGACATACCACTCGGGTCTCATTGGATTCTACTATATTTTTGTAAAGATTCCTTTTCAATCTCTGTAGATATTCCGCTCGAATCTCTGTGGAGATTTCACTCTGTCATCTCTGTAGAGATTCCACTCGAATCTCCATGATCTGTTCGAAGATTTCACTCGAATTTCTGTGGTGATTCCGCACAAATCTCTGCTGAAATTGCAGAAGATTCGACCTGAATTTTAGAGAAGGTTTTACTCGAATCTCAGAAGAAATTCGATCTGAACCATTCAATATATTTCACGCGACTTTCTGCGGAGACTCAACTTGAATGTTTGCAGTGATTCTATTGACTTGAATTAATTGAAGCTCTGTGGAGATTTCTCGCAATCCTCTGCTGAGATTCCACTCGACGCTAGGGAAAGTCTTGTCGAATCTTTGTAGAAATTTCACTCGAGTCTCTGTAGGCCCCTAGGTAGACTTTGTAGACACTCGGCTCAAATACTTGTGGAAATTCTACAAAAAATTGCTGTGGAAATTTCACGAAATTCTCTAATCCGACCAAATTCCTGTAAACAAAAGCTTCTAAAACATGGAGCTTCTTAGCATCCGAAAAGCGAGCTTATGAGTTACTGAAACTAAAAGCGTACCAAATCCTGAAAGAGAAACCATCCAAGATGTCGAAAAGACATCTTTGAGGCTTCTGAAAATGGGAGCTTCCAAGATCCTGGCACCGGCAGCTTACTTGCTTCTGAAACGGTGTTTTTTCGGAAACAGATTCTCAGTTTTTGAAAGAGCTCTCCCAGCTCATGGAAGAAGAAGCTCCTTATCAGAAAATTTCAATCCTGAAGAAGAGATTTCTAAGTTCCTAAAAGCGAGAAATTCCAACCTTTAAAACAATAACATTTAAACTCCTGTGAGGGTAGTTTTCAAGCCAAAAGAAAAGGAGCTTCTAAATTTCTTAAAGAGAGAGCTTCCAAGCTCTCTAAAAAAAGGAAGAGCCTCTAACAGAACTTCTTTGCTTCTAAAATAAGAAGCATTCAAGCTACTAGAAAATGGCACCATCTGAAAAAGGGAACTTCCACATTCCTGGACGAGAGAGCTTTTTCAAGGTTTCGAAGGGAACATCCCAATGCCTGGAAGAGGGAGCATTCAAGTTCGATAAAGAGGATGCTTTCATGTTTTGGAGAAGGTAATTTAATTTTTAGAAAAGGAGCTCCTTATTTCATTAAAAACTTAGCAACCAAGGTCTTGAAGAAGAAAGTTTCCTAGCAGAAACAGCTTTGAGGCTCCCAAGAGAGGAAGGTTTCTGAACAAAAGAGCTTCCCAGCTCCCTAAGGAGAGGTCTTCCAGGCTCCTCGAAGAAGGAGCTGCCATGTTCCTGATAAATAGGATCTTCCAAGTTTTTTGAAAAAGGGGGTCCCTAAGTTCCTATAGGAGAGAGTTTCAAACTCCTTATAGCAGATACTTTCATGCTCCTTAAAAATGAATATTTCCAAGCTCCTGAAGAGAGATTGATTCCATTGGAGCTCCCAAGCTCCTGACAACAATAAGCTTCCACGCTACAGGAAGAGCAAATGTTCAAACTTCTGACAGGGAGAGCTTTGAAAGAGAACTTTGAAGCAGCACGTAAAATAGAACCTTTGTATTGAGCATTCAAGCTCAGAAGAAAGCAGCTTTCAGGTTCTTGGAAAAGGTTTTTTTTTTTTCAAATTTTAGAAAAAGGAGCTCATAAAAGAGGAATTCCTTCTAGTTTCCCGTAGCTGAGAACAGACGGATAGCTTGTTCAATCTCCCTGGAATGGAGTGGATGTGCACCAACTGCCTCTACCTACAGCTATTGATCTAACACTTACACGACGAAGTCTTCCTCTGGCTTGACGTGTTGGTTGATTACCCGAGACAGAACGACGGCGTTCCAGAACTTCATCGCTTGCTGGGAGATTTGATGTTCTTTGCGCAGGAGTCCTTGTAACCGGTCAGCCGGTTCTTGAACGGACAATCGATGGAGTAGTACAAGACACCGCAGTTCCAACAAGGCGTAGCTGGACCGGTATCCATATGAGGACTGAATCTTGATTCTGCTGATCCCCACCCAGACTTGAAAGTTCCTTCTGCTGTGCTGAAGCTGTCCCGATCATCGCCGTATCGTGCTTGATGTTGAGAAGCCGCTAACCCTCGTTCGAAATCAGCTCCATAGTTACGTCGTCCCGCTCTTCAATGCGGATGAGCAACTTCGTCTGATCTCCGCATCCGAATTCACCTTCAGTTCACAGACGAAGACATGTTTCGACTCGACACAGAGTTTGTTTAAACGTCCGACAAACGTCTTGTAGTCCTCGGTGACTTGATTCATGACTTGCAAGCACCGATACCGTCGGCCGATCCCAGTCACTGGTGTTCCAATAAGCTTTTCAATTTACTCGCCGTGTCGTTAAATCTGATTGCCACAGATAAACAGACGTAACACACAAATTTCATTAAAAAAAACATCGTCACGAAAACCCAATCGCCCAATACTAAACCACAGTGAAGAGACATCCAGGCTAGAACAAATTTCATTCAGAAAGTTGTGTAAGGATTTGAATCTTTGCTTGAGTAAGGTTGCAAATCAATACACGATGAAAACACTAAGGGTGCCGTTATAGTTACGCGTGAGAGTGGGAGTGCGCGTGTGCGAAGCTGCAAAGAAGAATATCAACAATAGCAAATTCACGAAAATCCTATGGACGCGCACTTTCACTCTCACTTTGAAGCGGCACTATGTCATCGCCGTAACGCCGCCAAACCACCGACGAACCGACGTGACAGCTAGAACAAATAAATTCAAATTTGTTGCCCGCGACGCCATGATGAAAAATAGCCGAACACTATCGCCACCTCTATAACGGCTCGCGATGATTTGATAGCTCGACACCGAACCCCCGTGTGTTCATATAGGAAACGGTTCGCGTCTGCGCTGATTTGACAGAAACGATCGCTCGCTTCAGTGGTCGACCGTTAAATTTGGGGGGGACACTTTTGAATCGCCACTGTCACGTCGGTTCGTCGGTGGCCAAACACCACACATTGCCACAGTCAGTGGTGAATTGAAACATTTCAAGTGGTGAATTAAATTAGTATGGAAAATTAACCGATTGCAGCGCCACGATGTTGCCACTTGTGTTGCCGATTTCAAATGGCCGTTAAATTCCTTACACAGTTTCAGAACTGGACTTGGATGTCTGTTCTCTGTGGCTAAACGTATTGTGATTGGCCGGGTCATCACTAGATGGCGGTACACTGAACGAAAACCCCCGCCGTTTAAAGAATGATTTTTAATTCAATACGATTCAAAATCGCAGAATCCGAATTTTGAATGATCACACAGCAGAATGATTTTACTACATCTTACTGAATAAAAATCATCCTGTTAATGTATAAAAATTGACACAATCAATGAATGTTTTTCTACTTAGGGTGTGCTGAGATTGATTATCATCTCAAAACCAACTGAAAGTATGTCCAGCTGTGCCCTATATCGAAAATCATCCAGTTTTAGTTCGACACTCGGTTCGACATCTGTCATTCGTTTGAAGCAGTATGGTCACAGAGAACAGACATCCAAGTCAAGTTCCGAAACTGTGTAAGGAATTTAACGGCCATTTGAAATCGGCAACATAAGTGGCAATAGCGTGGCGCTGCAATCGGTTAATTTCCCATACTAATTTAATTCACCACTTGAAATATTTCAATTCACCACTGACTGTGGCAATATGGTGTTTGGTGGCGTTAGTGTTGTCATCGTGTATTGGTTTGCAACCTTTCTCAAGTGAAGATTCAAATCCTTACACAACTTTCCGATTGAAATTTGTTCTACCCTGGATGTCTGTTCTCTGTGGTATGGTAAAGTAGAAGTTTTGCTAGCCAGTTGTGTTTCGGAGGTTAAGATCGGAACGGAAAATATTCTTATTATGTACAACACAAAAGGTAAGAATGCAAGGGGTTGGTCGCTCGGCACATCTACTTTCGTCTTCAATGTGCCGGTACTGTGCCGAACTGTGCCGGTCGTGCCGAACTGTGCCCAATTGTGCCCGATACTGTGCCGTACACATTTAGCGTGCAGAGATTCTCAAGTATAATTTTTTTGATGTATCTGGCAACCATTCTAAATTTAGGTGTTTCGTAGCAATCCATTTGTAAACAAAACATATCAGGTGTGATGAAGTTATTTTAAATTAGCTCGCTGAAGTTATTTTAAACTACCTCGCTAACTACGTAAGATCCAAGGTAAATTTACACATAAAAACTGCTATGTGAATCGGTTGTTGAAGATATTGAAATTCAGTGTTGTTTTGTTCCAGGAGAGAGTAAAGAATGTGTTATTTTTCGGAGCAGCACCACCGCTGGTAGCCACGGTCATCATTCTGGCAGGAAATCGATTTCTGTTCGAGCAAACTGGAGAAGACCAAAGCATTATGCGGATGGACACTAGTCTACGATAGGTCTGCTGGTGCTGGGATTCGCATTAATGATGTTGGTGGATCGGGTAACTTCACCGAGAGAGGATTTCCAGACGCACAATCAGAATGCCAACAACTGTCACAATCCAATCGATAGTTTCCGCCGCAGCTGACGAAGTGAGCACAACACCGGGCACGGAGACCACTGAACCGGCATACACAACATTCAAATCTCTGGAGACCGCTTCCAGCAGCAGAGTGGAAATGGGGGCCCTGCTGCCGCTGTTCCTGATCATTTGGTTACCACCAGTAGAGAACGTTCAATGAAGCGCTGACGAGGTAAACCCAAACATTACTCAGTTAGCAAAGCTGGCCTAACTTTATCGAAGGGAAAGCAATCGATTTATTACCAAATGTGTGTTTCCTGAATAATGTTGGTTTAGGCCTGGTATGTTATTGAGTGGTCGAATGTCGGATATATACTCAGAAATGTAAAATAGTAAAAGCTACGGATATGCTAGAGCGAACGCGCCAGTTAAGACAGATTGATGTAGTTTTGTGCAATAATAACAAAATCACGATTTGTAGCACTTTTAAATAAATTTTTGTTTTAATTCTCAAATGAGTTCGTTGTTTTTTAAACCAGTTTATATGTTTGTAGGTAAGACAGTGTGTCACTTGACAAAGAAAGCTTGCTGTTCGGTGCTTTGATGTGTGTAACGTAATGGTCAATATCCGATTTTAGGTGTTTCTTATTGTTGACACTTAAGCATCCAACCGAAGACACAGTGTAGAAGTTTCCCAGAAGAAAGATTCCTCTTTTCTCTACATTCGCTGGACACTCTCTAGGTACAGTGGTGAGTGGACAAGTTTTCAATTTACCTGTGGATAAAACACATTTTTAGTTTTCATTGAATTTCAATGCACTCAATACTTTAAACCAAAATACACACCCTCATTCTGGAGCTCATTCTTGTTTTCGGACGTATCCACTTTCGAACGTTTTTGGTTCGATCCAATCAGTAGGCCATTTGATTTTGCTGGCGTAAACGGGAATGCGAACGATTTACGTTCGAAAGTGGATTCGATCGAAAACAAGAATGAGGGTGACAATCACGGTAATAGAATCTTCGAACTTTTATCCATTTAATGTAAATTTTAAAACGAACTGTGCATTGAGGATCTTCGTAAGAACACAGAACGAGACAGGAATTTTGACTGCAAGGACTATCCACGTCCAAGCCAGAATGTCAGTAGTTCAATTTTCTAAAGCAGTTACAAATCTTACTTGTAGTAAATAGGGTAGTAAACTGCCCCCATTCGCACAACAGTCCTATGTGAATAGGAGACCTAGCAAACATGGGACTCTTATGCTAATAAGGGCAGTAAATGCCCTGCTTAAGATATAGCTGAAGATACTCTTTTTACCTGTTTGGTATTGGAAGTTTGTTACATGGCAAACCATGGGTCCTTGTAATGCAATCCAATCTCCGGTACTGATCTCATGTTTAATGCAGTTTTGGTTAGATGAATCTTTTGGTGCAAGCATTCTTATTTGATGGAACCGTCTCAAGCGGTCGTTGGATCTTTTAAAACGCCCCGATGAAAGCATCCATAGCATTGTCGATTTTTTAATACTTATAACTTTACCGTTTATCCCTTTTACATAGAAAACGTTTCGATTGTTCTCGGATGAACATTGGCGTAGAAGTAGCTCTCCACCTGCATTGGAAAAGATTTTCTCTGCATCCTCAATTATATGTTTCATTGAATTTTCATTCAACGAGGAACTTTCAACTTCCGCATCACTACTAATTCCATCTGTAATTTGATATTCATTTAGTTCGCATGCATCTGAAATAATGAAAAAATGATATCGTTTGAATTCGATGAAGCCTTGAACTCAAGGAGACGTTTTCTTCGATTCTAAAGCCTGAAGTACACCTTAGCATTAGCATTAAGCGAGTCGCACAAATTCGTAGGTGGTACAGTCCCAGACCGCTGGTATGAGGGTTGCCTCCTTCTCGTCCGAACCAAAGCACAAAGATTTGTGATTAATCTCTGACTCTTAGACAAGACTGACGCAATCATTCAATGGTCGAGAACTGTCTTGGCCACGTTCTTGCGACTGCCGAGGGAAGGAAGGGATGGTTAGTTGGACACCTAAGAAAGATGTAGACAACTCTATAGATCTATACGAAGACGTATACGATCTCTCATGCTTTAAGGCCTGAAGTACACAGAGTCGAATATTTAAAAAAATCAAGAAACAACATCAGTTTGACATTTATGAAAATTTGATGGAGTCAAACAAGATGTTTGAGCATTGGTTTTTTAAGACAAATATTTGACCCTGTATACTAACAGCTCGAATATGTATAGGCTTGTTTATGAACCAAGTTCTAAAGCTAACCCGAACTTACAGTTACTTGTCTTAGTACCTTTGCATGCTGAATCATTTGAGTTGTTGGCGACCTCGGAGCTCTCAATCGAGACAAATTCAAATTCGGATTCTGTTTTGGAATTTCTGGTCATACTCTCCCTGAAATCAATTTCAAGATTTTGAACTCCTAGACAGGTTAATAAATGTTCCGCGTTTTTCGCAGCTGTGTCGATGGCCAGACGGATTTGATCGTCGTTAGGAAGATCTTGATTTGCTGTTTTTTGGCATTTTAGCTGCTGCTTTTGCAGACAAGGAAAGTTTAGGTCTGCTTTTCTCCGATGCACTATCAGCAACTTCATTTGCACCTTCTGCATTCTTTGCTCAACTTCTTTCATTGTAAAATTGACTGCCGTATGGTTGACAGTCGTCATCGAACGAAGCTCCCGAAATGTTGTTTCACATGGTTGACTAGACAAGTGAGTAATTATGAATTGCTCCGGGCTGTCGGCTTGTCGGCACCTGACAATGAATTTTACCAAGCCATGTGCGTTTAACTCCAAACAGTGATACACGTTTGATGTCGGGCAGTCCTTCAGTGTTTTTCTATTGCTTATGCAAATTTGGCGCCATGCCCTTACAAATAACAAAGCAGTCCTGAAAGGAAAAAATAATTTTAATAGATTTATAACTTTGCCGACATCATTTTGATACAAACCATATCGAAGTTATTCGTTCAATAGGAGACATATGCTCATCGTTGAAAGCCAAATATGCATGACGCATTATTTGTATATAAGTAGCAGTTCCAATACTGCCAGGTACCACATCGATTAGATGGTCTATAAGATCCAAAGACATCAGTTTTAGCGATGGGTCAAATTTCATTCGGTCCGCCGCGTTCAAATCTGAAGGGTTTAGTTTGTGAATCATTTTTTGACCATTTTCCATCATTTGTTTGAGAACAGCTGATGAAATTACGTAGTCTCCTAAAGTAAAGTAAAGAGTAAATAAAAAAAATTAGGTAAAGAAGTCATAAGGTGTTTTATAATAATGTAAATAGAATATCATTACCTAAGCGCATTTGCTTTTTTGGATCTAGCAAAGAATGACGAAATTTATTAACTAAGTGAATACTGCCCTGGATGGAAATAGCTTTGAAATCAAGTTTGAAATCGTTATTCATAGCAAAGTGGGGACCATATTGTGATTCCGATCCCACGTGAAGTGCATGAAGAGTTGATCTTTGTCTCATAGCCATGAGAAGCCGCGGATCACCATCGGACGCGTTAGCAATGACAGTTATTCCAGCTTTTAGTAGCTCGGATTCTATATAATTCCAACGTGAAATGACTTGGTCATGTGTGAACCTGTTATCACTGCACATATACAAAATGCAGAATGGTAATGCTCCAACGGCCATTGGTGTTGCCATTACGATGTAAAGGTATTCACCCACAGAATAGCGCTCAAGGTCATTAATCATTTTTTCAACCGTGCTGGCGTTAAATGTATCCTGTTCAGGCATACCGGAATGGTCCAACGGAGCCACCAGGCCACGAATTGAGTCATTTCTTGAATCGTATTCTGGGTTGGGCGAAAGCGTTGTTCCATCTTCGCTTAAGGAAACCACTAGAGGATAATTGTGCGCGTTCAAATACTTCAGTAGAGGTGTCACCATTAGGATTCCTTCCTGAGTCTCTGTAGTATGCTTTGCGATATGTCGCTTCAATGTTTTTGAGCTAGGCAGCTGCATATTTGCCTTTATAAATTGATAGTTGCTATTGCCACCAGCCATCAATTCGTATGCAGCTGCATCTAGCTCAGGTTCCGTGTACCGTATTCCATTTGGCTTACATAATTTTGATCTCGAATCCATCTGAACATGTAAGTCAGGAAGAGGGCTTGAACTTTTTCTTGTGACATGTCCAATGAATTGGCTTCCAGTATAATTTTCCGGGTATCCTGAAGATTATGTTAATACATTTTTATTTAAGAATACAAACCGTACGACTCTTGTTATTAGAGACCATTCATATGCCACGTGGACAGAACAATCTTGAATTTTGACCAGCTTCTCTACTTCCCTTGGATAAGCATGGACTTCTCCAAAATCCTCTCCCTTTATAAATTATCCACGTGGTATATGGACAGCATCGGGACGGCACTGGCTTTATTTAGTTTATTTAAATTATGCTATTACTTGTAGCGGTTGAATGACCTTCATGTTTTTGTTCCACTTGTTCTTCTACGATTTCGTGGTCCTTTGAGCTCTCCTTAACATCTTTGCTCTCGTGTTCTTTTGCGTATCCGTGCTCCTTAGTGTTTCGATCCCAGCTATCGTTCTCGTGTGCCTCTATAGCATCACCATGGTAATCATCTGAATCGAATCGAGAAAAAGTTTACCGAAATCAACTGAGACGAAAAAAAAATTTTTTTTTACCTTGGGAGTCATACACGGTTTCATCAAAATATTTGCCCTTGGTATCAGACACATTATACTCGTGAATTTTTTCGGCCTGTAAATCACCTGTACTTGAGCTTACGGTGTCGTCAAGGTATTCTGCAGGTCCAATTTCGGTTTCTGCTTCATCGAGGTGCAGCGGATCTATTTCCGTACCAGCTGTATCCAGATGAGGTGGATCCATGCTAGACGTCGTAAGTTCAAAGTCTGAAACATTCAATTGGTTTAGAAGTTTGTGTGCACCACTTCATTTAAACGCTTTAATATACCACATGCAGTTCCGATACCAGTGGATTCCAGGGAAGGTCGTTTTATTGGACAATCGTTCTCGTTAGCATCGTCAGTAGCAACTGGTGTGACACTACGGCGTTTCTGTTTAGATGAGTGCGGTGTCTGGATGTGAAATGTTTTACAGTGCCGTTTGAAAGCAAAAATATGCCAACTGCCTGTTGTGTCCATGTTGAGGGAAATTTTAGACTGCTTACTGTCATCACAAATGGGACAGGTCACGTGAGCGTGGATTTTGCCGCTTGTAGTGTATGCTTCTACTCGAAGATCTTGCATTTTTTCTCGAAAGCTATCAAAAGCACCGTCCTGACAGCTTCTACAAAAAGAAACAGATAGGCGAAATGATTTCAAAAATGAATAAGTACACATTGTTTCATCATAACAATTAAAAAGTCAGCTTTTAACAAAAACAAAGTTTTTTTTTTATTTAATTTACAATACTTATTATGCATTACAATAAAATAAAGTTGAAACTTTAATATTTTCGAGCAAAATTCTAATGGTATTTTATGAATATATTATTATAGCTATATGTAATTTTTTTCAATAATGTATAATCTAAACTAATATTTATATGTATCTAGTGATTTTGCTTCACTCTTTAATGTCACAGCTGCTCACGATAGAAATGTAAGAAGAATGAAGCATATTCAAATTAATATGGACTGGAATTTTGCATCAAATGAAAATCAAGGAAGTTAGGAACAAATGATTCACGACCATGCTTAAAATATGAGTTCCATTTCTGGTCAGTGTGGGAACTTCTCGTAATGAAAATTTTCTCGACTTTATTACAAAGTGACTTTCAGTACACTTGCATAAATGTGCATCAAATGGTTCTTATTGAGATCTACCTAAGGATCTGCTTCAGAGTCTGTATAGCAAGGGTAGTTTGAAAGTAGGTTTGAAATTGTTGGATAAGCATAATTGTGGTAAATATGAGAAATATGTATAGCATGACATCTTTACTGCCGTTCTATGCATAACTGTCCCATGCTTTATGGGACTCCCATGTAACATAGGACAATTGGGCCAAGGGGAATGACATATCCTTTTCTAACCGGAATATCCGCATTTATCCGTTTCTAACCGTCGCTAACCACGTCTAACTTCTGCTCACTTAGCAGCTCGCTTAGCAACGGTTAGCGACGGTTAGAAACGGATAAATGCGGATATTCCGGTTAGAAAAGGATATGTCATTCCCCTTGAATTGGGCGTAGAACGGCAGTGCAGGTCTTTGGTTACACTCACAGGGACGAAAAGTAATCCCAAATTTTGGTTTGCAGTCTTTGGACATGATTCTCCAATTCCAAGTCCTTGTGTCGTTCGTCATTAGGAATTATCTGTGGTTTCTGTGCATTTTTACGCTTGATTTTCTTCAAAAATTTGCTGATCCCGCAGCGGTTGATGATGCCTGCTAAATCAAGGAGGCATAAGGTTTCCCCTTCAGTAAACCGGAAGTTCTCGGGCTGCAATGCGTAATTCCTGCCGTAAATCTCTCTCAATGGAATTCCTCCTGCTAAAGCTTCTTCTTTTAAGCTCTCCACCATCCCACGCATATCCTCCTCAATGAGTTTGATAGTTTCTCGCGTAAGTCTCGCCAGAGATTGGCTGCATAGGTTGTTTATGTTGAGGATATTTTTAAGATGCAGGTTTATTGCGCCATATTCTTCCTCAAGTTTCGTCCAGAAAAAATCCTAAAATAAATTAAAGTGATTCATAATGTATCAATCCTTTCCGATCTCTACAGCATGTAAAATGTTCTAGGACTGGCAAAGGCCTTGTTATCATATCACCAGTAAATAAGATCGATGATTTTTTTTTGCTCAATTTGATGCATCAATAACAAGTCAATTTGGCCATGTTGGATCGCAAAAATCACGTACATACTTACCATGTCTATTACGGAGTGGTCCATTTTTAAATTGAAGCAGGTTCCTTTAATTGTAGTCCTTAAATAATGATATTTCAAGAGCCGAAGTCTTGGCCGAACTAATTTCTTGAATTTGCCCAACGATCTGTTTACTTTTAAGTCTAGCTGCAACAGTCGCAGTGACAGAAAGCGACAGTGCTCCCATTTAATTTAATCAATGCACTGCTATTTATAATTATGTGTTAGAGCGTGCTGAAATGTGCCGGCAAGTGTGCCGAAGTGTGCCGGCCAGTGTGCCGATGTGTGCCGAAGTGTGCCCGGGCACAATGTGCCGAGTGACCGACCCCTTGTAAGAATGGCATATATTTTGTTCATTGAAGGAATTTTAAACATGGTCAATTGATAAATTCTTATTCAATTACAGGATATTTTGCTTCGATTTTGCGCCTCGTTATCACGCCGGATCCAAAAAATTTGAATAGCATGTAATAAATTTATATATGAATAAATAATTGATGAAATGGTTCAATATTTGGGTATCTTTATTGAGGTTTTATTTTCATTCAATTCAAATTTTTACTGAAAACAAACCCACATCAAATTAAATCGGGAAAGCAATGAATATCATTCAATAATTTTCTTCTCAAAAAGTAATGAAAATCATCCTGTTTTGGGATAATCGTCATTCACATTGTTTTGATTTTGAAGGAAGCTGCATCGAATAAAAATCATCCGAATCTTGTCTGATAATAGGCATGGGGCTCGGATGAGGCAAAAATCATTCAATTCATGGCGGGTATTTTCGTTCAGTGCAACTACTGAATATTTGAATCAACCGTTAAAAAGGTGATCGGCTGGTCCAGTGGTTCCCAACATTTCCGTAAAAGAAACAGCTACAATGAATTCCAATCATGCTTCAACATCAACATATTATTCTGATTCATTGCCATTCGTTGATCGAAGTCTCAAAACAGATCTCTACTTCCAGCCACAGTCACACCGGCCGTCACAGTGACCGTTATAAACCCAGCGCCGGGAGCTGGCATACGAGGCCAGGATCAGACTGGCCGAAGACGGCGTCGTCGTCTCGCCCGGGACATTGTCATAGCGGCCATGGCCGATCCGAATCTCTTCGACGACAGCGATGAGGACGATGACGACGACGACGACGGAGACGATCTGTTCGGGGATGGAGAAGATTCCGATGAGTATATGCCGGGGCGTGGGAATTCCGACGAAGAAGATGATGACAGTCCCGAAGAAGTCGATATCGAAGATGAAAATGAAGAATAGCTTTAGGATGGAGAAGAAGAATGCTATGTGTACCTTAAAAACTAAAATTTGGCCATGTTTTCATAAAAAAAGAAATCCATCGTATTCACTAAAATAATCGAATCCCAATTTATTAAACATTTAGTAGCCTACTGTATGCTTCAAATCATATGACACAATTTGAATTTCCTGAAAGTTTTAAAGCACAATTGCAGCAGATATAAATTAAACCTCACAGACTGCTGCCATGGAGACAGCTTTTAGCTGGCTTGCCTCGCCGCCGATTGATGATGGTTGGCGGCGGCCAGAAGAAGTCCTGACGATGACGACGAGGTAGCAGATGACGACGATGATGATGATGACGAGGAGGCGGCCCGCTGTTGACTGTAGCCTTTGTACAGGGTGCCAAGGACGATGCCCAGGAACAGAATCAGTCCAACTTGGTGGTTGGAGATGAACTTTGTGGCGCAATCCGTCGGGTTGTCGATGTTGAGGGAGTAGATCTGAAAATGAACGAAAGGACTTGTATTAGGCTCAGTGTACCAGTTATGGCTATAGTACTTCAAATTCGCCATATTTGATTTTCAAGTTTTCAACCTTTAATGATGCAAATCAAGAAGAAAAAAATCGTGAACAACAGATCACGATCACAAAAGATGGCTGCAATCATTCAAACTTCACAAATTTGCGCAAATTGCGATAGAAATAATTCATTTTCCTTAACTTTTCCGCTTCTTTGCACCCTATTTCGCCATAGTGTACCAGTTATGGCTAATCCCATAAGGAATGCATGTAAATACAGTAGACGTTCGATAACTGCAACATGTTTACGTTTCACTTACCAAATGAAATTCGATAACTGCAACAACTGACAGACGTCAAAGAACTGTCAGTCGCTGCAGAATGCAGCCAATGTGCATTCGGAAATCATCGCAATGCAACAAAAGTGCATACGAAAAATATCGCATCCCTGTTGACATTTCGTTTTGACAGATAGCGGTGCAAAATTGTTGCACTTAGCGGACTTGCAGTTAAAAAGCATTGCAGAAAAGCGTTTGCACCGAGCAAACGTCTACTGTATTTCGTGGAAGCGGACTGGGCAGGCAATATCAGCGACAGGAAACCCAACTCAGGATATCTCGTATATTTCGGTGGATGATTGATTTCATGGGCCGCTCGCAAACAGAACTGTGTGGCGTTATCATCAATCGAAGCTGAACTCGTTGCTCTAGCTGAAGCCTTTCAGGAACTAATGTGGTTGAAGAAATGACTGGCCGATTTTGGTGAGAACAATGAGCCGATCAAGATCATGGAGGATAATCAAAGCTGCATACACCAACTGGAGAACGAAAGAGTTGAGAAACTATCAAAACATATTGATACAAAATACGCATTCACGAAAGATTTGAAGAAAAACGGAGCAATCGACGTAGAATATTGCCCTACGGCTGAGCAAACAGTCAATATGATGACGAAGCCTTTATCAAAAAATATGTACCTTCAGAGACTCATCTGGATTAAAATTGATCAAGAAAACTACGCTTGAGGAGTGTTAAAGCATGTCTAGCATAGTAGTCTTTATATAATTATTGCGGAAATTCATTCCTAGCTACACGCATTTTCCTTAATTCTAAGAGCTCCTGGAGGAATCCTGGTACTGGAAAAAGATCTTGGAGGAATCCTAGAAGAAGTTCCAACTGGAATTGCCATAGGAATCCCGGAAGGAATTTAAGAAGCAATCCTAGAAGTAGTTACTGAAAGAATGCCGGAAGGAAGAATTCTGAAAGAATGTGTTGTAGGATTCCTGGAAGGATCTCAGAAAGAATTCCTGAAGAAATTCCAGAAGGAACTCCGGCAGGAATCTTACATGGAATTCCTGGAAGGAATCCATGACTGAATTTTGGAAGGAGTCCTGGAGGAACCCCGGAAAAATTTGCTGGGATAACCCGGGAATACCCGGAAATTTCCAGCTATATCATTTGGAAGTAAAAAAAACGTCCAAAGACATTCCAAAATAAACAAACTATTTGGAAAATCTAGGATGGAAATCCTGGATTATTCCCAGCAGAACTTCGTGAGAATTCCAGGAAGAAATCCTTTGAAGTCCCAGAAGAAATCTCTGGAAGAAAACCCAGGAAGGAATTCCTGTAGGAACCTTTTAGGAATCACCGAAGGGATCCCAGAGGAACTTTTGAAGGAATCCCAAAAAGAATCTAAGATGCAGCTTGCTGAGAAGGAAGTCATAACTAGAAAAATTTTATAATAAATTTGTGAAGAAACAATAGAATAAATTCTTGGAGGAATCTCAGGAAAAATCGCTGGAATAATCCTAGAAGAATTTCTGGAGGTATCTGTGAAATTTCGGAAAGAATTTTGAAGGAATCTAGGAATTCCTTAAGAAATCTCTGAAAAATCTCAGGAATACTTTCTGGAGGAATCCTGGCAAGAGCTCTTGAAGGAATTCCAGACGGAATCTCTTTAGGAATCTCAGAAGAAACTCCTGGATTTGGAAGAATCCCCAGAGAATGATCAAGAACTCCCTGGGAATCAAACAAACTCCAGGAGGAGTCCTGGAACAAACTTGCGGAGAAATCGCGAAGGATTTCTTGGAGGAATCTCGGATGGAATTCCTGTGAAAAATCTCAGAACAGAAGGACCTCCTGCAGGGGTGTCGCCGTGCTATCATCAATTCAAAAGTCAGCACACTTTACCGCGCACGCGAACACCACATCTTGAATGAAATCAAACCACCTGTGAAAAGCTGACAACATTTTTTGAGGTCCAAATCTTGAACAACAAGGCCTCGAAACATCATAGACTTCTTTACATTATATTTAGCAACCGCGGTATGCACTGATTATTCACGCCGTGTAGCGTGATTCTCATAATATTCAAATGTCAAAGTCACGTAAATTCCGTGATATTTAACAGCACTGAAGTAAAATTGCTCATGATGCCAAATTGGCACAATTTTTTTTTATCGCAAAAGAGAAGGCAGACTTTTATTTCTATTAGGTATACACAATTACTGTTCCACTGCACCGGAATACTAACTGCGAACAGTTTACAAACATTCAAAGCACAAAAAAGAGCAACGAAATTGATAAACAAATACGACGCACGTTCTACACGGTCAGCATTACGCCACACTTCTTAACCTTTCCCCCCTCGTCCCTCTTCCTCGCACTCACCTGATGCGCCAGATGGGCCGATATCACTCCGACGGCCGAATAGTAGGGCCACGTCTGCTCACACACCACTCCGGACGTTACCAGACCGCCGATCATTGCCGTCGTGAATCCACTAAGCCACAGCTTCGTGTTGTCTCCAAAACGGATCGCGGTCGATTTGATTCCCAGCAAGGCGTCGTCCACCTTGTCCTGATGGGCGTAGATCGTGTCGTAGACGATTGTCCAGCAGACACCGGCCGCGTACAGCGGCAGGCAAGCAGACCAATCGACCGAGCCTTGGGTGGCACTCCAACCCAGCAGGGCACCCCAGTTGAAGGTCATTCCCAGGACCAGTTGCGGCCAGTGGGTTATCCGCTTCATCAGCGGATAGATGATGACTAACCCCAGGGAACTTGCCCCGAGCAGGATCGAGTACCAATTCAGTTCCAACAGGATCAACAGCCCGACGCCCAGCTGAGCTCCTAGGAAGAACCACGCATCCGCTGCACTCAACTCTCCGGCGACCAACGGTCGCGTCTTGGTTCGGGCCACTTTTCCGTCAATGTCCCGGTCCCACATGTCGTTTATCGTACAGCCTGCTCCTCTCATGATGAATGCCCCCGTCCCGAACAGGGTCAGCATCCACAAATCCGGCCAGCATCCAGCCGGTGCGCTCAGCGCTATGCTCCATCCGCAGGGCCAAAACAGCAACCAGGACCCAATTGGCCTGTCCACCCGCATCAACCTCCCGTACGGACTCTGGACTATCCTCTTTAGCAAACTTTTTGGCTCCGGTTTCTTATCACTAATGTTGCTACTGTAATCCCTTAAAACTAGCTCCCAGTTCTTGCCTTTGGAGGCACCATGGTGCAACCTGTACTCCGGCCACCGTGAGTTTGTCAACTTCCTGCAGCCGGTGCTATTCGCACTCCACCGTGAATCATCCTTCCAGCAAATAATTGCACCAACACTGCTAACAGCTGTCTGCAGTCGATGATGGTGGTGGTACAGAATCAGCCCCCGGCGGATGTGCACTCCTCCGGGATCCTGCCTCAGAGATCCGATGTGCTGCGTCGTGATCCATCGCGTCGCCGAACTGCTGGCCAATTTTCTCAGCATAATCCTCAGTGTTGTTCTGATCGGGAGAGCACCATCTAGCACATCATTCCGCCGAAAATCCCATCAACCCACACTGAACTCGCGCACCGCGGCGTAAACCACCGACGACGGCGCACTGTGTCACCGGAGTCCCGTGAAAACTTCCGAAGGAGCTTAATAAAGTACTGACCAGAGCGGAGCCGACGGAACGATTACTTAACCCACACATGGGAGGGTGCAGCGAGAAAAGCCGAAAACGATTCTGACAGCTCTCCGTAGCGTGAGACGAATGCGAATGATGGGAAAATGTCGCAGAGATGCAAGGAAAAGGAGAAATTCACTCTTATTTTCTTTTTTCGGATTTCTCTCTCGCAGATCTCTTTTATCGGAGGTTTTTCCAACGCGGTCGAAAGCATTCGAACAAAATTTCTAGATTGAGTTTAAATAAGGGCGAAAGTAACATGAGAGAGTTCTCTTCATCGACTCTCTCTTCTTCTTCTTCTCTTCTTCTGCAAATTCAATCGAACTTTTTTACACTTAAGCGCTGTTTGCAGATCAGAAGGAATTCCTCAGCCTATCTTGATGCATGGGAAATTCCTTGCCTGAATTGCTCAAGAAACCGGTTTTTCTTCCATCGCAGTACGCAGTTGTGAAGAAATAACAATTGGGTTCTTTAGGGGTATCCAGATTATTGCATAATCGGAATCTCCGTCCAAAAATTAGTCGAAATCCAAAATTTCATCATTTTTGGTGACCGGGAACTATTTTTAAAATGCATTTAAAGTTTGTATGGAGAAAATTTTTTGGTCGGGGTGAACTGTCGCTTTATAGATTGAACTGTCATTCTATCCACGGAAATTAAAACTGTTTTGTTAATTCAACCATCAAAACAAAGGAATTGGAACGCAATAAAATCACCTAATACTCAGAAAAATGAGCTCTTTCGATTAGGCTAAAGAAAATGGCAATATTTAATTCACTAAACAACCCAATTCAAATGGCAGTCACCGTAGAAAGTTTCTGCCAGGAATCGCTCAAGAAGTTTCTTGAGCAATTCCTTTTGAACTCGAAACTGCGCTTTAAGCGCTGTTTGCAGATCAGAAGTGTTGGATCACAGCAATCAATGGATTTACACGTCAACTGAATAATACCCTAAATACGAATTTATCATCATAGCAGCCTTTGCTCCACTATATAAGCAGAGGAATCTGCACTGGTTGATTCATTCTAAGTTTTGAAGAGAAACACGTTTTACAAGAGCACTATAACTGGTGGTTTATTAGGTGGAAAAGAAACTGAGTTGCTCCCAGGGACCAGAGCGATATTTATACCCCAACGGTTGCCATGCAGTTGTTATTTATTATGTACATAGCAACCGACATTTGCCTTATGTACTATGATGGAATTCAAATGCATCATACGATTGCTATGATTTCCAACACCCCCTCTCAATTGATTCCTTCTATTCCTAACTTATTCCTTAAAGCTACGAACGTTGGAGCGGGCAGGGACTTCGTGAGGATGTCGGCTTGCTGCTTCTGAGTCGGAACGTATACCAACTTCACCTTACCGTCGGCAACAACATTTCGGATGAAATGGTACTTCACGTCAATGTGTTTGACTCGCCTCGTTTCCTCTCGTTCAGCCATCGCAATCGCTCCTTGGTTGTCCTCATATATTGGTACCGGATACGGCAGGGCATCCGGCTGAAGATCGGCCATCAACCCGGCCAACCATATCGTCTCACTTACGCAGGAACTCATGGCAACGTACTCGGCTTCGGTAGAAGACATTGCCACAGTAGACTGCTTCTTCGATGACCAGGCAACTGTGTTTCCGTGAACCTTCAGCAGAAAGCCAGAGACGCACTTGCGATCGGATTCATCGCTTGCGTAGTCTGCATCGGCGTAGGCAGCGACCATTGGTTCTCTTGGATTTCTTCGGTAGACTAACTCCATGTTTTTCGTTGCTTGCAGATACCGTAGGACTCGCTTGGCATGCTTCCAGTGTTCTTCACCAGCAGCATCTTGAAACCTCGCCAAGTAGCCAACGATGAAACAAAGATCCGGTCGAGAGCCCATCATGATGTACATGAGACTACCGACCAGCTCGCGGTAGGGATACGGACATCTTCCATCTCCTCGCTTCAGCTGCAGTTTGGGTTCTGCTGGAGTCTTGGCGGGATTGCAGTTTTCCATGCCAAAACGACCAATAATCTTGTCGATATGCCCCGACTGGGACAGCTTCGTTAATCCTCGATCCAGATCTCGAGTGATCTTAATGCCCAGGAAGTGGTGCAGCTCCTTCATGTCCGTCATTTCAAACTTCCGCATCAGCACATTCTTCACTCGCTCGATTTCGACATCGTTCCTGGCAGCAATCAGAAGGTCATCCACGTATACTACGATGTACACCGTGTTGTCGCCAGTAATCCGAACATACAGGCAATAGTCGTACTTCGATCGCGTAAATCCCAACGTTGTCAGGAACTCGTTCAGATGACTGTTCCAGCACCTCGGCGACTGCTTCAAACCATAAAGCGCTCGATGTAGTAGGCAGACTTCTCCAGGACGTAGGACCACCCCCTCTGGACACTGCATGTACACCTTCTTGTTGAGCTTCCCATTCAGAAAGGCAGTCTTGACATCTAGCTGGTGAATCTTCAGTCCGTTCGTCGTTGCAAGTGCCAGGAGAGTTCGGATGGTAGCCAGCCGCGCCACCGGCGCAAATGTCTCCTCGTAGTCGATGTGCTTCTTCTGTGCGTAGCCCTTAGCTACCAGCCGCGCCTTGTAGCGCGTAGGACGTCCATCAGCATCGGTCTTCACGTTGAACACCCACTTGCACGGTACGGGCTGTACCTCGGCGGGACATCGAACCACGGTCCATGTGCGGTTTTTCTGCAACGCTGCCAGCTCTTCATCGATCGCTTGCCTCCACTCAGGCTCGTGCGGATGACCATCGACATCGGAATAACGTTCGGGAACCTGTATGGAATTTACAGCAGCAGAAAGCGCTCTATACGGAATAAAATCAGAAAACCAACCTGGTCTCCTGCACTCCCGACCACTGGACCTCGGAACATCATCACGTGGTGCGTTCCTTTCTGATTGTGGCGGGAGTGCGGTTGCGCCTTCCTCGTTGTCGTCCTCCTCTCCAGCAGTGGAATAACCACCGGAGACATGGTCATCGTCCTGAGCATTGTCGTCTGGTCCAGCATCTTCATTTTCCCCCTCTTGCTCGGGAATCGGTGATACTTCCTCCGGAATAACCAGTCGACGATCGATGTCTTCACTTGGTGACTTGAATGGAAATGCTGCCTCATTGCAGCGGACATCACGGGCCACGAACATTTTTCGGAAATCTTGATCCCAGAGGCGATATCCAGCCGGTGCGTACCCGACAAATACACACTTCCGTCCGGTTGGGTCCAGCTTACCTCTTTTCTGTTTCGGTATCCAGGAAAACGCTTGGCATCCGAACACTCTCAGCTTGGTGACATCCGGCTTCTCTCCGTGCCATCGTTCCGCAGGCGTTTGGTTTCCCTTGATTGCTTCAGTCGGACTTCTGTTGGCAACGTAGACAGCATTCAGGACCGCTTCTCCCCAAAGGTACTTCGGTGCACCCGACTCCGTCAGCATTGCTCGCATTTTCTCCACTATGGTGCGGTTAAAGCGTTCCGCCACACCATTATGCTGCGGGGTGTACCCGACCGTTGACTCCACTTGGATCCCTTTTTCCTCGTAGTAGGCCAGTTGCTGATTTGAGAAATACTCACGTCCAAGATCACACCGCAAGCTTGCTATTTTTGTCCCGAATTTAGCCGTCGCCATCGCTTCGTAGACCTTGAAATAATCGAACACCTGATCCTTCCTCTTCAACAGGTAAACGACTCCGAAGTGCGTGTAATCGTCCACGAACGATAGGAAATAGCGATAACCATCCGCCGTCGTCGGTGTGATTTGTCCACACACGTCCGTGTGCACACGCTCCAATGGCCATCGAGTCTGCGGTCTCGTTCCGTTGAATGGCAGCCTCACCATGTTGCTTTCTGCGCATGTGTCACAAAACTTTGCGTCACCATGGATACCATCCAGTCCTGTCACCATCTTGGCATTCTTCAATTTGAGCACATTCTTGAAGCTGAGATGCGCATACCGCTTGTGCCACAGCCCCAGGTCCGGAGTGCTATCCGCCGCCAACGCCGTTCCATTCGGTAGCCGGTTCATCCGCAGGTAAAAAAGATTACCTTTCGCTCTCGCCACACCGATAGTATCGCCGTCCTTCGTCAGAACGGCACAATCCGGCTTGAATTCGACGTGCACACCCGCTTTCAGTAGCCGCGCCAACGACAGCAGGTTATACTTCAGCTGCTTGACAAGCAACACGTGGCTGAATGACAACGTGTATCGGTGCTCTCCAACGAGTGACTTGCCTTTCACGGTTCCTTCCTTGGATGCTACCAGAACCTCACCATCCTTCGCGCTGTCGATGTGAAGTGGTTCCCGTATCACATGGATCTCCTGGAAATATCCTTCGTCGCTGACCATGTGGCAACTTGCACCCGAGTCCAGCACCCACTCGATTTCGTCCTGCTCGAGGGACACCGTTGCTCCGGAAACAAGGGCCACTTCTTTGTCGACCGGGAGTCTCGCTACCTGCGCCCGATCCGGATGATTTTTCACCTTGGGACAGGCAAACTTCTTATGCCCCACTTCTCCGCAATGGTAGCATTTTCCTGGGAATTTCGTTGCCTTCCCACGCCGATTTCCGGATTTGGCCGCCAACACCACTCCATTCGAACCGCTCGCTGCACTCGTACCGGAATCTCGTCCAGAACGCTTTTGCTCCTCCGCTAGAAGGCGTGCTTTGACGGTCCCGAGGTTTAATTGTTGATCGTCCAAATTTTCCATCGCAGTGGTAACCACATCGTAACTAGGTGGCAACGAAATAAACAGCTGGCTCACCATGTCGAGCTCCGTCACCGTGGCACCGGCATCCCTCAGCTGTCGTCCCAGCTCATCGAACCGACGGAAATGGTCCGCCAGTGGTGTTCCTTCCTCCATTCGCAACAACGCCATCGACCGCCGGATGTACGTCTGGGCAGCAAAACCTTTTTTCGCGAAGGTATTTGCCAACGACGTCCACATCGCTTTCGCGGTTTGCTTGTCGCGAATATACTCCAGGTGGCTGTCCGCAATGTACGCCACCAGCAGCGCTTTCGCCTTCTCGTCCTTCTCCAGAAACGCCACCTTCGCTGCGCCTTCCTCCGGGGGGTCGTTCGTGATGGCTTCCTTCACTCCGTGCGCCGAAAGCTGAGTCTCCACTCGAAACTTCCACGTGTCGTAGCCTTCGCCGGCAAACTGCACGATTCCTGCCTTCTTCGCACTGGACATCCTGGTTTCTAGAACGGGCTTGAGATTTTTCACTTTTTGCTCTTAGGTTGGCGTGACTGGGCCAATAACCTGAAGAGAAACACGTTTTACAAGAGCACTATAACTGGTGGTTTATTAGGTGGAAAAGAAACTGAGTTGCTCCCAGGGACCAGAGCGATATTTATACCCCAACGGTTGCCATGCAGTTGTTATTTATTATGTACATAGCAACCGACATTTGCCTTATGTACTATGATGGAATTCAAATGCATCATACGATTGCTATGATTTCCAACAAGTTTGGCTTCCAATAAAGCAACTACTACTTAAGAACTACAAGAAAAACATTTTCATTCCGGAAGTTACCGGACATATCAATTTGGCGACGAGATTTCAAGAACCCGAAGCAATGGCAGACCTTCAGCAAGCAATACTCCAGATGGCGGAACTCCTACAGAAGCTGGCGCAACCAACACCCAGTAACCCGGAGCAAATCCTAGAAGCCTTGGCTACGAACATCAGTGAGTTTTCTTTCGATCCGGAAAATGGAATTACTTTTGACAAGTGGTACAGCCGGTACGTGGACCTCTTTGATTCGGATGCCAAGAATCTGGAAGATGCCGCCAAGGTACGATTGCTGCTAAGGAAGTTGGATACACCCTCGCACACCCGATACGTCAACTACATTCTGCCGAAGCTTTCCAAGCATGTCAATTTTGCGGACACCGTCGAAATCCTCAAGAAAATTTTTGGAGCTCAAACCTCAACATTCAACAAGCGTTTCCACTGCCTGCAGCTTGTCAAGTCAGAAGCCGAAGACATTATCAGCTACGGAGGCAAGGTGAATCGAGCATGTGAGGATTTCGATTTCAAAAACATGAAAATTGACCAATTCAAGTGTTTGGTGTTTGTCTGTGGTCTGAAAGGTCATAGTTACACCGACATCCGAACCAGGCTACTTTCCCGGATCGAAGGCGAGACACCAGAAAATCCCGTTACTCTCCAGAACCTCATTGACGACTATCAACGGCTCATCAATTTGAAGGCGGACACATCCATCATCGAGCATCAATCAAGTTCGAAATCATCAGTGCACGCCGTCCAGGAGAAGAAGGGAAATTCACGTCAACAGCAGTCTTCGAAGCCGGAAGGTAAAGTTCCTCGTACACCTTGCTGGCAATGCGGCCAAATGCACTATGTTCGGGATTGTCCTTTCTCGGATCATCAGTGCAAACAGTGCAATCGTGTTGGCCACAAGGAAGGCTACTGTGGCTGCCTATCCAAGCCGAAGTCAGTTCCAGCCAAGGAGAAACAACCAATGACCAAGTCCAAGAAATTCCGTCAAGCGAAAACCCGTGGCGTTTACATAGTGAATCACATCGCTCAACACTCCAGCAAACGGAAATACGTGCCCACATTCATCAACGGCGTGGCGACCAAGCTACAACTGGATACAGCAAGCGACATCACAGTGATCTCACAACAAACATGGAACTACCTCGGAAAACCAGCGATCAAGAAACCAACGATTGAAGCGATGAATGCGTCCGGAAAACCTCTCCAATTGCTAGGAGAATTCCAGTGCGAAGTCAGTATCAACGGTAAGACTGCTGAAGGAAGATGTTTCGTCACAACGGCTGCAAACCTCAACCTGCTGGGCATTGACTGGATCGAGCTGTTCCAGCTGTGGTCGGTTCCCATCGATTCGGTCTGCAATCAAGTCAGGACGAAGACGATCGATCAGCAAATCCGTGAATTCCAAGTGAAGCACAAGGACGTTTTCGACGATTCTCTGGGGCATTGCAAGAAAATGAAGGTGAAGCTTTTCCTGAAGCCGGATGCAAAGCCTGTTTTCTGCCCCAAGCGGCCAGTTCCTTTCAACACCGTTCCATTGGTCGATGCCGAACTCACAAGATTGCAAACGTTGGGCATCATTGAACCCGTCGACTTTTCCGAGTGGGCTGCTCCTATTGTGGCAGTACGCAAACCAAACGGCCGAGTTCGCATCTGCGCGGACTACTCAACGGGACTCAACGAAGCACTCGAGGCCAATCACTACCCGCTTCCGACGCCGGAGGAAATATTCGCGCAGCTCAACGGCAGTACCGTCTTCAGCATAATTGATCTTTCCGACGCGTACCTGCAGCTTGAAGTAGATGACGACTCCAAGAAGCTCCTCACCATCAATACCCATCGTGGACTGTTCCGGTTCAACCGCCTCGCTCCAGGGGTAAAATCAGCACCGGGGGCATTCCAACGCCTGGTGGACGGAATGATTGCGGATATTCCTGGTGTACGAACATTCATCGACGACGCTATCGTATTCAGCATGGACATGAAGTCACACGCAGAATCACTCAATCTGCTCTTCAAGCGCCTCAAGGAGTACGGTTTCCACGTTAAACCTGAGAAGTGCCGATTTTTCCAAACTCAACTCGGTTACTTGGGACACGTAGTGGACAGTCAGGGCATCCGCCCTGATCCGGAGAAAGTGAAGACCATTGCAGCCATTCCACCTCCAACCAACGTTCCGGAACTACGGTCCTATCTTGGAGCTATCAACTTCTACGGACGATTCGTGCGCAACCTACACGAATTGCGCCACCCGATGGATCAGCTGTTGAAGAAGGAATCAAAATGGCAATGGACTCCACAATGCCAGGACGCTTTTGACAAGTTCAAGAAAACACTTCAATCAAACTTGCTCTTGACACACTACGATCCAAAACTACCGATCATCGTAGCAGCTGATGCATCAAACACAGGGATCGGCGCGGTTATCTTTCACCAGTTTCCCGATGGCAAAATGAAGGCAATACAGCACGCTTCAAGAACGCTCGCACCTGCGGAACGGAACTATGGACAACCGGAGAAGGAGGCACTGGCGTTAATATATGCGGTAACGAAGTTCCATAAATACTTACTCGGTCGGCATTTCACATTACTGACGGACCACAAACCACTGCTGTCCATCTTCGGTTCCAAGAAAGGTATTCCGCTACACACTGCAAATCGACTACAACGATGGGCACTCACAATGCTGAACTACGATTTCGAGATTCAATATGTATCAACGAACGATTTCGGATGTGCAGATTTGCTGTCACGGCTCATCAACCGAACCAATCAGCCAGAGGAAGAATACGTAATCGCAGCGGTCAACCTTGAGGAAGATCTTTCAAGCATTCTCTCCGACGCAGCAGAAAAGGTTCCGGTTTCGTTTGCAGCACTGCGGAAGGCTACATCAACAAACACCACACTCCAAACCGTTTCTAAACACATCCGTGAAGGTTGGCCAAACTGTTCCAAGGATCTCCCCATTGCAGTTCAACCGTACTATCACAGACGCGAGTCACTCACCATTGTCGACGGATGCATAATGTTTGGTGACAGAGTTGTCGTTCCTGACGAATTTCGACGAAGGATCCTGAAGCAATTTCATCGAGGTCATCCGGGAATAGTTCGCATGAAGTCCATAGCAAGGAGTTTTGTATACTGGCCCGGAATCGATCAAGAAATTGAGGACTACGTCAAGCGCTGTACACCGTGTGCAACGGCAGGAAAGGCTCCTACAAAGACAACATTGGAATCCTGGCCTGTACCTTCAAGACCCTGGTCGAGGATTCACATCGATTACGCTGGTCCAGTGGATGGAGTCTATTTCCTCGTGATAGCAGATCCCTACTCCAAGTGGCCAGAAGTTCATGTAACCAAGTCAACGACATCAAGAGCAACAATCAAATTACTGAATCAAACCTTCGCTACATTCGGTGTTCCAGAGGTACTCGTGTCAGACAACGGAACCCAATTTTCAAGTCACGAATTTCAAACTTTCTGCACCAGTCAAGGAATCCATCACATTCGCATCGCTCCATATCACCCGCAATCAAATGGACTAGCTGAAAGATTCGTGGATACTTTGAAGAGAAGCCTCCGCAAGATTCGCTCAGGGGGAGAAACACTAGAAGAAGCACTGTGCACTTTCTTGCAAGTATATCGCTCAACGCCCACCAATGACCTGGAAGGTAGATCTCCGGCGGAAATCATGTTCGGAAGACCTATTCGTACCATACAAGCCATGCTCAGACCGAGTGAACGTGGAACCGCATCCAGGAACAGGAAAAAGCAAAACGACGCCTTCAATAAGAAGCACGGTGCAGTCCAGAGGAATTTCCAGCACGGCGATTCCGTGTATGCCAAGGTTCATTCAACGAATTCCTGGAGATGGGAACCAGCAACCGTAATTGAGAAAATCGGGAACGTTAACTACAATGTGTTCCTGAACGATCAACAACGTTTAATACGGTCCCACACCAATCAACTCAAGAGTCGTGTTCCAGACAAGAGTCCAAAGAACCAATCATCTGCACTTTCCATATTCTTCGATGGATTTGGATTAACGGTCCCGACAGAAGCTCCAGCGGATGTCGCTCCTCAAGTTCAACCTGCAATTCAACCGCTTGATGACCCACCTCTCAATAATCTGGAAGATTCTATCTTGACGGATGATATGTCGGATGGAGAAGCTGCTGGAACCGATGAAACCGAGGATGAACCGACTCCGACTCCGAATGCAATTGATGAACCACAACCAGCCCAACCTGTGACTCCAATCCTAGAAAGAGGACGACGCATGATTCAACTACCAGCCCGGTTCAAGCCCTATTGGATGACGAAACCTTAAGGGGGGAAATGTTGGATCACAGCAATCAATGGATTTACACGTCAACTGAATAATACCCTAAATACGAATTTATCATCATAGCAGCCTTTGCTCCACTATATAAGCAGAGGAATCTGCACTGGTTGATTCATTCTAAGTTTGGCTTCCAATAAAGCAACTACTACTTAAGAACTACAAGAAAAACATTTTCATTCCGGAAGTTACCGGACATATCAAGAAGGAATTTTCCAGCCTATCTTGATGCATGAGAAATTCCTTGCCTGAATCGCCCAAGAAACCGGTTTTTATTCAATCGCAGTACGCAGTTGGGAAGAAATGACTGTCCAAATGGCAGTCACCATAGAAAGTTTCTGCCAGGAATTGATCAAGAAGTATCTTGAGCGATTCCTTTTGAACACAAAACTGGGCTTTAGACGCTAGATTGCATCGCAACCTAGCGATTCATGACCAAAAAGTTTAACCATACTTGCATCTTGTCACTTTAATTTGAAGAAGAGAGAGTCGATGAAGAGAACTCTCTCATGTTACTTTCGCCTTTATTTAAACTCAATCTAGATTTATAATGTAAACTACGGCGTTTCGAGAATCGAGAATCGCTCCTACACAGAAAAACCCAAATTAATCCACCTAGAGGTGATAGTGCCTTTCTCGTCGTATATGTTCTCACGATCTTTCCGTCGACGTAAGTCAAAGTGTTCCTGAATCCTGATATTTTTTAAGAAAAGCAAGCATTTTATCAAAGCCATCATTGAATTGACTTAAAACTTAATGATGGCACATACTCCGACGTTGTGTTCAGCGTAAAAGCAGAGCTGAATAATATCAGATTTCTCAGTTGACTGCTTGAGTACCTTCACTAACATTGGGAACTGATCAATATCAAGACGATACTAACAAGCTAAGATATAAGTTTTTACACATTCACAGATCTCTTTGCGGTCTTCGATTAAGTTTTTTCTGCACATTCTAGGTTATATTTTATTGACCGTTAAAAACAGGAACGTAGTGAGTATAGTGAGACGTCTGTTTGTATGTGGGTTTAATATGTCAAGGTTTTGTTCTCTTACACATATTTATCGCTTGCATTGATTTTATTTACTTTCGTAGTTCCGGCGAAGCATCAAACACTGGTTGTGCAACCCTACCAGTAGTCTCTAATGTTGTGTGAGCCTATTTTCTACTTAACAGTTCCTCAGATTATTAATAAAGCCGTGATGTGATGTGTCGCATGGTACATTTGGTTACTTTCCGGAACAGGTTCCGGAGCACCACCGGGTCTCCCAAATATAGTCTGAGGCAATATCATTGCTAACGTTCATCAGGTTACCTAAAAAACCACGATTTGATTTATCTTATGCATGAGTACAAATCACTTTTACATTTGACCACTTCCAGTGGGACACCCAGAACTAGTTTCGGGACACTACCGGTTGTCTAAAATATGGTCTGAGGCTATGTTCTTACGAATCGATCATCGTGTTATCAAAAAGGGTCTCCAGTTGGCCTAGTGGTTAAGGCTATGAATCGCCAATCAGGAAACGGCGGGTTTGATTCCCGTTCCGGTCGGGAACATTTTCTCGACTTTCTGAGCATAGTGTATCATTGAACTTGCCTCACAATATACACATTCATGCAATGGCGGGCAAAGAAAACCCTTCAATTATTAACTGTGGAAGTGCTCTAAAGAACACTAAGTAGAAGAGAGGCAGGCCAAGTTCCAATGCGAACGTCGAGCTATAAAGAAGAACAAGAAGTTATCAAAAAAGCTGCTATTTGATGTACTGTCAAACCCCGCGTATTCATCACTCCTTAATAAGACACTTTTTAACTTGTACCCCGCTCATTCGAAATTTGTCGAATTAAAAAAATGATCAAATGTCACAGTGTAATACACTGTAAATACGAATGATACGATATTGTGATGTTACTTACACCCGCAGCGGCTCCTCGTGCAGCTGCTACTTCTGAAAGTTCTAATTTGGTGCATTCCGACACCTGATCCGTTTGGTGATCAACCGCAGTGAACCTCGGAAGTCAACAATCGTAAAATGTACAAGCTATCAATTCATACCACCACAATATCTGTAAGATTTGTGTTCAAAAACAAATCATACAATCTACCCAAGTAACCACTAAGCACTAGCGTAAGCGGTCTAAAGGTCATACAGCAGCTTTTTCGTGTCAATAGGCTCAGTAGGAAATTTTCAAATGCTCTCAGGCATTATAAATAGTAAGCACTGAAATGAGCCGTATATTAGTATATGACGCTATGCTATAGTGCTTGTAAACCCAGTGTCTATCAGCCAAATAAGAAGCCTGACAGTGCTGTTAAAAGGCTTGGCGTGCATGACGTTTACATCAATCAAAGCTGATTTCAAGCAAAACAAAACTGAACCGAAGCAAAACAATAAAATGTCCTCGGAAATTTCGTACGATCGATAGGGCGGTGGAAGCTTGTCGTCGGACACTTCAAGCATTAAATGGAAACAGAAAATGTATAGCTGCTTCCTCGATTATGATATAAATGCATCGGATGTCTCGTCGGATGTTTACCTGTGGAGTTTCAATCGTTTTTCCTACAGACGAACACCAAAACTAATCGATGGGCCCCATTTTTATTCCTCTTGTTACGGAACCTCATCAACCTCCCAAACTTCCCTATAGCTGCATCTCCTACAGATCTCTCCACCCTCCATAAAACCATTTTATACATTTCCAATGCGGCCACATTGTGCCCGATTTCAGATCCGAACATCGGATCATCCGGAACATTCGGATCGAAACATCAATGCTGTCCCAACTTGTTGCCTTCTTTTCCTTAAATACGGTGCTGAGCAAACCGATCTCTTGGTGCATTGATGGAGCAGATGAGAAACGTGACGACATCCACTTAAGACTAACAACCCCGAGGACATCAGATCGAATCTGGATCAGGCCGTAAAAATCGAAGAAAAGTAGACTTCGATGGAAAACATTCGGAGAAAAAAATAAAGAAAGTAAATAACTTTTTTTCTTTTTTCTTGATCCATTTTTGACAACTCTTTCACCAGAGACTCGGTACGCAGATTGAAGCTGGCCGTATATCAGCCGAATATTTCGCCAAAATTGGCTTTTAAGCAGATCTATTATAGGATGTAGTTCTAATGAGCTCTGTTAACATTGCTCTTCATGTGGATATAGAACCAACTTGGTGCCAATTTTTACGGCTTAGTGGTTACTTGGGTAAACAAACTAAAATAGAGTTAGTTTATCGAATTGAAAGTTTACACAGGTAATTTGACAGCAATCATTGTCGAATTAGCGTGGTTTTATGGTACGACACGCATGGATTTGATTCAATTTCACATTTACAACTTTCGGTTCACATTTTACCACTTACCGATTGTCCCTGATGTGGTCTTAGACTAGTTTCATGCAAATTATTAATCAGTTCTCCTAAAAAGTCGCAAATTGATGTAATGCATGTATGGGTTTGGTTCATTCGTGCATTTTGCCAGTTCCGGCGAGGCACTCGCATCTGGTTCCGGAACACTACTGACCTGAGACTATTTTCTTGCAGACCGTTCTTCGCGTTATCGAAGAAGCCGTTATTTAGTGTGCTACGTGTATGCGTTTGGTTTTTTTTTTATACATTTGACCACTTCCGTCGAGGCACCTGGAACCGGTTTCGGAACACTATTGGTTTTCCAAAGTATGGACTATGATTTATTTTGTTAACCGTTCATCAGCTTACCTAAAAAGTCATTAAATGTGTCGAATTTATGGGTTTGGTTCTCCTTTACATTTGACCACTTCCGATGGGGCAACCGTAATCGGTTGCGGAACACTACCGGTTGTTCCCAATATGCCCGGACACTTTTTTTTGTCAAATCAAGATGCCTTAAAATCCGCGATTTGATGTGTCGCTTGCATGGGTTTGGTTCCCTTTTATATTTAGCCGTTTCCGGCGGGACACCCGGAACCGGTTCTGGATCACAACCGATTCAGACATGTTCTGAAAATATTTTCCTGCTTACTGTTCATCAGGATATCAAAAAAGCCACGATTTGATATGTCCCTTGCATGGGTTTAATTAACTTTTATACTTTGCCACCTCCGGCGGAACCGGTTCCGATATGGTCTGAGAATGCTTTCCTGCTTACTGTTCATCCGGTTATCGAAAAAGCTGTGGTTTGATATGTCACATGCATGGTTTTATTTCAATTTTATATTTGGCCACTTCCGACGGGACACCCGGAACCGGTTCCGGGACACAACCGGTTCAGATATGGTCTGAGAATATTATCCTGCTTACTGTTCATCAGGATATCAAAAAAGCCACTATTTGATATGTCGCATGCATGGGTTTGGTTAACTTTAATACTTGGCCACTGCCGGCGGGACATTTGCAACCGGTTCTGGAACACTACCGGTTCCGATATGATCTGAGAATGTTTTCCTGCTTACTGTTCACCACGTTATCGAAAAAGCCGCGGTTTGATATGTCGCATGCATGGGTTCAGTTCACTTTTATGTTTGGTCACTTCCGGCGGGACACCCGGAACCGGTTCCGGGACACTACCGGTTCAGATATGGTCTGAGACTATTTTTCTGCTTACCATTCATCAAGTTATCGAAAATGCCGTAGTTTGATGTGCCGCATGGATGGGTCTGTAGCGTTTTCATATCTGGCCCCTTCCTGGGGTACCGGTCCGGAACACCTAAATGGCCATAACTCCGGAACGGCTGGACCGATCTGAACCATTTTCAATAGGAAACAATGGGACCAGATTCCGCGTCGAATGAACCGTCGGTCAATAAAATCGGTTGAGGTTTACTGCCAAAAAGTGATGTGAGTTTTTTTGTACACACACATACACACACACACACTTACACACACACACACATACACACACACAGACATCACCTCAATTCGTCGAGCTGAGTCGATTGGTATATAAGACTTGACCCCTCCGGAGGCTCTATCAAATTTTCGGTTTTGGAGTGAACATATAGCCTTTCGGTACACCTTGGTGTACGAGAAAGGCAAAAACTGTTGTGTAATATTACATCTGAACTGCTGCAATCAGAATAATCCGTCGGTTGCATGAATATTACACAGGACGATGTACACATAAGAACAAAAGATTTTACCGAGGGGGACGACTCTTCCAATAGAGGTAATAAACTATAGAGGAAGAATGTCGCTGGCGTCGCTGCCGAAACATCTCTTGCTGACGGAGATAGGCCGGGCTATAAGTGTCAAAGCGAAAAAGTATGCAGTTTGACAGATAGATACCCGACATGTTTCCGAACGTGAACAAAGGGAACAGCAGCGACATTCGTCCTCTATAGTTTATTAACTCTATTACTCTTCCCGATATCCTAGATTTTTGACCAAAACCTACAAGGAATCACATATTTTTCATAATTTCAACAAAACTGAAGAAATTAATAGAAAATCGATCAAAATCAACCATATCCGAAATATCCGATAAAATCGATTATAATGTTGGCTTATCCCCATAAAATCGAACGAAATCGATCCACATCCCTGAACAAAAATGTCAAATTTTCTCAATTTTGTTTTGTTCTCCCTTTTCTTCCGGATGGAGTTTGTTTATAAACAACAGCTGATCACGGATGTGACTGTTGTTTACATAGTCTACGCATTATTTTAATCCTCGTTTTAATCCTCAGAATGATATGATGATATTATCTTGCAAATACGTCTTCTCAATAACAACATATCCCATATTTTCGAGGTGATTCGTTGTTGAATTCGGTAATTTCAGCAATTCCAACTGCTGATCGACCAGCTGATGGCCGACGCATCAGCCGACGCTGCTGATTGTTTACCTGGAAGAGTTGTCAAAATTTTCGACGTGGCGTCGCGACGTCGTAAAATTTTAAGAGATGTTAGCCGTTTTCAGCGTCAATTTTCGCCGATTTCCGAACGATTTTTTTCATTTTATTCGATTTTTCAGATATGTTCCATTTTTACCATTTTGCTGAAAATAAATAGCATAAAATCGATTGTAACTTGGAAAATGGCAGAAAATGAGAAAAATCCGAGAAAATCGAATCGATATTCGGTATAATGGAAACAATAATGAATAATTCAGAAAATCAAAGAAAATTACGGCTTATCGCACGGAAATTGAAGCAAATTGGTTATTGCCCAACGAACAATTTTGCTCTACAACAGTGGAACAAACCACTCTTAAGCAAACCTTAGCTTAAGAAACTGTTATACAGCTAGTTCTGTTTCTTGGGTGTCGACCCCCTCGGATTTTACATCAAAACGATGTTATCGTACATAGGAATCGTGATTACATTGATTATTCAGTACATCAGATTGAGTTACATCGGGCGGGTTGCATTTATTTTTTGCTGTGTGGTTCAAACACGTACGTAACCGCATCATCTCACATGCAGTGTAACTGATTCCCATTCACGCACAAAATCATGTTAAGGTGAAATTTTGCATCGCCAACAATCGCCAATCATTGGAATATTTACTTCACAGCTGCAACTTCGCATGTGCTTCAAGCGACGACTTCGATTTGGTGGTGCATTCAAGATGCAAACGGTGCCCAAATGCGCTTCAAACGCGGTATCACATGTTACCAAAGCCAACGTAGCAACCATAGCCAATATCACCGCCAACCTAGGATTCGAAAGCTCCCACTGACATCGGGTTACTTGTAAGAGAATCTTACCACATTTGGTGCTCCCGCATTTAATATTTGCATTTTGAATGCACACAGCAATAATAAGAACAATGAAAAACATTAAGATATATTGTTTTCTTTTGAAAATTGTCCTAAAAATGTCTCATAAAAACACAATACATTCTATTGTTTTTCGCGAAAAAGTGTATGAAAATTTTCTCAAAATTTTATGGTTAAGATACATAACGACCACCATTTTTTATTGTAAAAGTGCCATTTACCATTCTCCGAATGGTATAGATGTTGAAAACCGAAGCAATCGTGCACCCCATGTGGCAACCCCGCTACGCCCCTGACAACCGTAACATGGAGTGAAGCGATACATAGCAACTAGGGTTGTTACAAAATTTTCTCATTCCTAATCGAACCACCAATTAGCTAAGACGTGTTCTTTAATAAACGTTATTGTTCCTGTTCAACCCGCCTTCTGTCCATCTTTCCGCCGGGGTGAGGTTCTTCGGGAGAGCAGCTGTAGGAAGCGTGATGTACCAGATGCTTTGTGTTCGACCTGACCTCTGCTTCCCGGTGAGCTACCTAGGCCGTTACCAGCAGGACCCGGTGGACCATCATTGGCAGGCCCTGAAGCGCGTTGTGAGGTACCTGAAAGGCACTACCAAGTTTGGATTGCTGTACAAGCGTAATGAGTCCTCGTCACCACTAATCGGATTTGTGGATGCAGATTGGGCGTCCGATCAAGAGGACCGAAAGTCTGTAACAGGCTTTGTCTTCAAGGTGTTTGGATCAACCGTATCGTGGGCAAGCAGAAAACAGGTGACTGTATCTACTTCGTCGAGTGAAGCGGAATACGTGGCCCTCAGCGCCGCTGTCAGTGAAGCGATTTGGTTGGGCGGACTCCTGGAAGATCTAAACTGTAACTCGAAGGGAGAACCAATCCCAATTTTTGAGGACAACCGTGGATGTATCGGGCTTGCAAAGAACGTGGAATCAAAACGGATCAAGCATATTGACATCAAGCATCATTTCCTGAGAGACCACGTTGCGGCTGGGACCGTAAAGATCGAGCCAATTGGAACCACAGACCAAGAAGCTGATCTATTCACGAAGTCACTGGACAATGTACGATTCCAAGATTTGAGATCAAGACTTGGAGTAACCGATTGAGAGGGGGTGTTGAAAACCGAAGCAATCGTGCACCCCATGTGGCAACCCCGCTACGCCCCTGACAACCGTAACATGGAGTGAAGCGATACATAGCAACTAGGGTTGTTACAAAATTTTCTCATTCCTAATCGAACCACCAATTAGCTAAGACGTGTTCTTTAATAAACGTTATTGTTCCTGTTCAACCCGCCTTGTTCTTCGTCTCCAAACCTCTGCGACATCAACAATAGAACAATAGGGGTGATGATGAGTGTGCTGTGTAAATTACAATACGTTTAATGGTGAATATTTTTCGAAAAAATTGTGTTGTAACAATAAATAAAATTTATCGTATTTTTATGATATTTTTTATCAGGGATGGATTGCCTTATTAGCAAAAATTGCATCTTAATTGGCACTACGCATTCATTTTTATTCGGGATTGCGTGTTACAAATTTTGTTCTCTTAAACCCGTTTGTTTCGACCTTCGAGTCCAATCTCCCTTGTACGAATCAGCAAAACAAAACAAACCACCCGTCACCCGATGACAGTTCGCTTTCTGCTCGTTTCCTTTTTGTGCCGCACATTCGTAACCGCATCGCACGTTTTGCGGCCGTGTTGCTCGCCCCACTGACTGTCAGACTCTTTTCAAAACAACCGTGAAAACGTGTTCGCGATTCGGTTCCAGATCGCACACGAAAATCGGTGAAATTTCCCCGGAAAAATGGCTCTGAAAGCGTTAAAATGTAAGTATTTGCTGGGGGAAGGTGATCGTCACGTTTTAAGTTTGGAATTTGTCCCGATTTCAGGTCGTTCGTCGAAGCGGCAGAAGGCCTCGCTTCGGTATAAGAAGATCAAAAAGATTGCTGCCAGCAAGAAGAAGAAGGAGAAGGAGGCCAAGAAGCTGCCGAAGTTGCGGTCCAAGAAGCAAAAGTTGATCCAGGTTCCGAATGTGTGTCCGTTCAAGCGGGAGATTCTAGAGGAAGTTGCGGAGCACAAGCAGTTCCAGGAACGGGAGAAAGAGAGGAAGAAGGAACTACTGAAGCAGCAGCGGTCGAAGGTGGCGGAAGGACAGACCATGGAATCGATGGCGGCCGATGCCGAGAAGCGCGGGGAGGAGTTCGATCCGAGCAAGTCGGAAGCGGTGGAGGAAGAGTACGTCAATGTAGGCAGAGGGAAAGATTGGTCGCTGAAGGCGTACTTTAAGGAGTTCAAGAAGGTGATTGACGCGGCGGATGTGATCCTGGAGGTGGTCGATGCTCGCGATCCGCTGGGGACCAGATGTGCTGAGGTGGCCCAAATTGTCCGGGAAGCATCCGGACAGAAGAGATTGGTTTTGATTCTAAACAAGGCCGATTTAGTTCCAAGGGAGAACTTGGAAAAGTGGATGAAATATTTGCGGAAAAGTGGTCCGGTAATTCCGTTCAAGGCTACCACCCAAACGCAGAAGCATCGGATCGGAAATAGGAAGTTTAAGGCGTCGACTACGCTGGAGTGTTCGCCATGTATCGGAGCGGATTTGCTGAAGGAGCTGTTGGCCAATTACTGCAGGAGCGATGACATCCGGACGTCCATCCGGGTGGGAATCGTCGGGTTGCCGAATGTGGGTAAGAGTTCACTGGTAAACTCGTTAAAACGCAAACGGGCCTGTCTGGTTGGAGCCCGGCCCGGAATCACCAAGCAAATGCAGGAGGTTCAAATCGATTCACACGTTAAGCTTCTGGACAGCCCCGGAATCATCTTCCAGCGCCCTAAGGACGAAGATCGGAATCGATTCTTTGCCCTGAGGAACGCCCAAAAAGTAACAGAAATTGAAGATCCTTTCCCACTCGCCGAAGACATTCTGAAACGAGGCACAATGAGTTACTTCTGCAAGCTGTACGACATCTCCGAGTTCCACTCGACAGATGAGTTCCTCGCGAAAAAAGCCATTAAGATGGGTGCCCTGGCGAAGAAGGGCGTTCCGGATGCGAAGAAAGCCGCCCGAACCCTCATCGAGGACTGGAACTGCGGCAAGATCAAGTACTGCACCCACCCGCCAGAGGACGGTTCGGAAGTGCACGTGAGTGCCCAACTGGTGTCATCCGATGCTCCCGAGTTCAATCTGGAAAGCTTCGACAATGTCCTCAAAGCCCTCGACACCGAGTACGAAGAAAGCTTCAAGATGAAGGACAAGGACGGCGAAGAGATGGCCGTCATTTCCAAGGATGAGATCCTCACGATGGAACTAGACTCGCAAGGTCCGGTCAACATGGAACTCTCGCAGGACGACCAGAAGAACAAAGCCCTGGAGAAGCTGATCAGTTCCGGTCGGATCATCGAATCGGACGCCGAAGGCCAGACCGTCAAAGGCAAAAAGCGCAAAGTCAACGATTACGCCGAGGAGGAGAAGAAGTTCCGGAAGGATCCAATGTTCCAGCTGGATGGCAACCAGACTGTGAACCGAAATCGGAAGGCGGCCCTGAAGGCGAAGAAGAAGGCGCTAGCTCGGGACGGGAAGAAGTCGGTAGATGTGGCGGAAGAGATGGAATCGATTTCCTTGACTGAGGCACCATCAAAGAAAAAGAAGAAGAGCAGTGCGGCCGGAGATGATTACGACTTTGATGAAATGATGTGAGGTGCCGGAAGTGGAATCGCATGTAGCGTTGCGATGATGTATCTAAGATAGTTTAGGGATGTAATGAACCATTTTTGAACATTACGTCGAGTGGTTTCAATTGCGATGACATCTTCCTCTACGGCTCCGGTAAGTCATTGTTTTTTTTGTGGCTTTCTACATTGAGTACTATTGAGCGTTTTCCCATTTTGCTATAACGTCAGTTATCAGTTTCTTCTTGTTGATCGTTCTTCATGTTACGTTACCGGGTTCTCTCGTTTATTTACCATCACATGTAAGTCAAGAAGTTATCGGAAATCAGTAGTTGCGGTCAAAGGTGTTTTACATTTTGCACTAGCTTTTGCAATAATAGGTACCTACTGACTGTCAAACATTATTTATTAATTTCATTCTTCATACATATTTTTCGAGATTTCTTGGGATAACTCGCCAGATTTATAGAAACAATGGGTCATTTGAATGTTGAAGGTATCAAGCGGCTTCCTCGCATGGTCCTAGGAATGCGGTCGGTTCGATGTCACCGTGTATTCTTTGCATCGAAGGCAAACATCAAAGATTACCCTTCAAGTCAAGCAGCAAATGAAATTCTTGAAGTGGTTCGTTTAGATTTGTGCAGACCGATGGAGAAGACGTCGATTGGAGGCCGCCGATTTTTCGTTACATTCATTGATGATGCTAGCAGGATGGTGTCGATATACTTTCTGAAATCGAAAAATGAAGCGTTCGAAGTGTTCAAGCAGTATAAAGCAGGATTCGAAACTCAAACTGGTCGAAAGTTGCAATTTCTCCGAACCGATAATGGAAAAGAGTTTGTTAACAAGCAATTTGAAGATTATCTGAAGGTATATGGGATTCGACACAAAACCACCGTTCCTCCGGGTTATGAGGAATGGCAGAATGGCTTAGCGGAACGTATCAAACCAGGAGCGGGCGAGGTGTTTAATGCTCAAGGGAAAACTAGGAAAACGGACGAAAGGATTACCTGTCGCACCATATTAAAAATTCACGAATAAGAAGCCGGATTTGTCAAACCTTCGAGTCCTTGGTTCAAAAGCGATGGCACACATTCCGAAAGTCAAGCGTAATCGTATCCTATAGGAAGTGGGAAGCGAAGTCCACGCCGTGCGTCTTCGTCGGTTATACAGCATATTCTAAAGCCTACCGTGTGTACAGCCCAGCAAGCAAAGAAGTGCTTGAAAGTGGAGATGTAATATTCCTGAATGAAGATTTTTCAGCGGAGATGGAGCCAGCTCGTAACACAATCAATGAACCTTTGGTATCCTTCACAAATCTGTCAAGCGATGCGACTATTGTAGAAGTAAGCCTTGGGTGTACAGATCGTACGAACCGGATGAACCAATTTTCGAAGCTAAGATGGCCAGACACAACAATCGTGTGCACTCCCCTCACAATTTGCTCAAGAACTTCCTATGAGGCGTAGTGAAAGGGAGCACAGATTTCCAGGCAAGTATACTGTTTTTTTTTTATCTAGTTCATTTATTTGGTGCTCAATCGCGTATAACGCTTTACGGAGTCGAGGATCTTTCTTTGTACTTAATAGTATACACTATACAGAGTAATAACTTTTTAATGATATCTGTTAGTAATGGGTGGAAGCCAGGGTACTCGTGGCAGCTCGAGATTAGAAGGTCACATTTTCAGGGATGGACAGGGTAAGGATTGGGACAAGGTTTCACTGCTGCTCATCCGGGAGTAAATCGCATTTTGCTAGCGTATTCGGTGCCTTGTGGTGTTGGTACACACTTGTTGTGGGACTTGGTCTTCCGGATGGCCAGGAGCAGCTTGGTAACATAGAGGACAAAACAGAGAAAAAAAACTGGAGAAGAAAACACAAGCGAATTAAACATTTATACCAGCAGAGCGAAGAAAGTCGAAAATACATCCCATGTATGTGACATCGCGGGTCCCCAACACATCTCTCACAAGAACAAAGGGTTGTCTACCTCGGGCCTCAAGGGTATCCAATAGTAGCGCTCTGGAGGCGTCATTATCCGGACATCGCCAAACTACGTGGTCGATGTCATCATAACCGGAACCGCACTTAGTACAAACATTGCTCAACGCGAGGTTAATCCTGTGTAAATGCGCGTCTAGCGAGTAATGGTTGGACATAAGTCTTGACATCACGCGAATGAAATTGCGACTTACATCCAGACCATACCACCACACTCGCAAAGAAACATTAGGAATAATGGAATGTAACCACCGTCCCAGCTGGTCATCTCGCCAATCATTTTGCCAACTTTGAAGAGAACTCTGGCGAACAAAATGGAAAAAATCATCCTGTGAAATTCTTCTATCAGAACTCACCTTCCTGTGCGCCCACCTTTGCGAGAGAGTCCGCCTTCTCATTGCCATAAATTGAGCAATGTGAGGGGACCCATACAAAGGTAATCTTGTATGATCTTTCGACCAGTGCACCCATCTGCTCCCTTATTTTTGTAAGAAAGTTAGATGGATGTTTAACAGGTTTCATCGACCGGAGTGCCTCAATCGAACTAAGGCTATCCGAGAAGATGAAGAAATGGTCTACGGGCATGTTGGAAATCATCCCCAAAGCGAAGTTGATTGCTGCCAGCTAGGCAACATAAACCGAACAAGGTTCCTGAAGTTTGCGGAAGGCGTTGAAATTTTCATTGAAGACTCCGAAACCAGTGGATCCATTTATGCGAGACCCATCAGTGAAGAAACTCCTACAGGAATTGACATTTTGGTACTTTTCGTTAAAAATGCGAGGAATAGATATACATCGAAGTTGATCTGGTATTCCATGAATAGCTTGTTTCATGGACAGATCGTATTTAACAGAGGAACTGTGTTAGTGAAGTGTACACGAGGAGGGTTATAACTTGGTAGGCTTATGTCAGACGACATGTAGAACAGATAAATTCTCATGAATTTTAACTGACGTTGAGCACATAGTGGCTGAGGTGCGATGCAAAGAGATAAGAGATCGGATAAGCGTCGAAGCACACTCTGTGGAAACTATATGCAGAACGCATGAACCGCACATAGTAGATGAGTTGCGATGAGTGCGGAGATGCGATGGAGCTGCTTCGACGCATGTGATCGCAAGAGAACGCAAGAGAATGCTTGTCGGGTATGGATTTTATGATTGCGCTCGTTGTGTATGTAAAGCAATGCGCATTTAATGTGTTGGGTGGGAATGCTAGTAGGTAATATAAAATGCGTTAATATGTTGTTGTTTTTAAACATAACTCAATGCCTTTTCACATGACATGCATTTTGATGGACCGGACGTAATAAAAATTTATCATATTGTCTATCGATCACTATGTAAAATAACATATTTCATTGCATATAAAATAGTATTCCATCAAATCGTGTAAGTTTTTTACAGCATAATTTTGTTATTATATGCGTATAAGAAAACATTTTATTTTCTCTGTTCGGGATTTGAATCAAGTGATCAATGTTTGATATGGTCGTTTGTCCAGTGCATGTTATTCATGTGCAAGTTAGAATGTTTAAGGTTTTATGCTATTCAACTTAATTGCTAAAAGGATTCTGACTGAAAAGTTCTACTTTTTTCTTTGTCAGGCAAAACTAGATCCCTTAACGAAAATAGTGTGACATCAATTTCGATTGATACTCTTTTACCTAATATAAGGACTGTATCGTTGATTATGAGTACGCCTGAAAATTGCTGTATCTGAAAATGTTTTATTTGTTTTGTAAATTAAATTCAATTACATTGTTTATTGACCATCAGAAAAGCCCATGGTATCATTTTATATTTAATTTTTCGTGGATCTTGCCAGCTCTCGTACCTTCTTCTTGCTGTTCTTCATAAGGTTCGGAATAGAAAATATTTTTTTTTTGTAGCAGACATTTTACGTGCAGCTCAAACTAGAAATATAATTTTGACTTCAGTAAACAGTTGGTAATTCAATTATTATACAATTCACTCACAAGAAATAGTTTTTTCCTAACTCGCACGACAATATTTGATCAATTAACTCTGCACTAGCTCTGACTCTAGAAAACGTATTATGATTTCTCAATTATTTCCTTCTATCAATCTCCATTAGTTTCTACTTACAGTTTGCTACACCTGGTCCACCCTGTTTCAACCAAACCAAACCTCGAGCTACTCTCACTTTCCGACAATCGTCTACGGCAACCTAGATAGAAAGGTTTTGATGACAATTCCACTATCAAAGATTTTTCTATTATTATAACTTACGGTATTGCAAATAAGCGGCACTCTCTAAACACTAAATCTAATTAAATACTCGTAAATGACTTATTACTTGACTTCTAATTCGACATTGGATTGCGTCGAAGCTTTTCTATTGAATGAATACAATACCCCGATGTAAACATCAACAACATATCCAAACTCTATTGACCGGTCACGCGAAGTCGCGGTGCGGAAATGAGATTCTCTTCTCACTCGTTCAGCGCAAGTGGGTCAGAGACCTACGCCGTCAACATAAGGTTTTGGACAACCGTTCCGTCGATGGTTTTGCTTGGGTTGGCTCAGTTTTTCTTCGATTTCTCCGAATTCGGAACATCAGTGCCATGCTCCACAGTGAAAAACTGTGCTCCTGAAAGTGCCTTGTTGTCCAATATGACATACGTTTCATCATCCATGATTATGCACATGTAATTTTTGCTCAAAACATCGTCGTACAGTTTCCGAGCCCGAGTTTTCGCATAATCCGCCAGAATTTGACTGTTTTTTGGACATTTCTGTTTTGGGTAAGTCTTCAGGGAATTTGTTACAAAAATAAAAGAAATTAATTATTACAAAGTATTAACACTGCACGATACACATAGAACCTTTCAAATGCACAATATACAGACATCACAAATTGACGCAGCACAACACATAACATAATGTGCCCTGTTATCCAGATAGATAACATCTTCCGATCACAGGATGACGAGGTTTCAAGTAAGGGTTTGTGTCCATCAGTCATCCTGGAATTGTATTTTAGTTGGCAGTACGCCTTTTAGTTCACAGCATTTGTCGCTGTGTTCATAGCTTGGTTTTGTCTAGGAAAACTAATCCTAATCGGGCATCCCGTTTCGGGTTTCGATACTAGAGCTCTATGACTTGAAGTCTGTGTCAGGGAAAGGTTTACGTATCTAGTACTTAATCGCGGCCCGAAATGGCCTGAATGTTGGCAATCGAAATAGGATTGCACTTCATTGGCCTCTATCCTGCCAGAACCCTATAAATGTTAATTAATACTAGGGTAATATTTACAAGTTAAAATTCAACATGTAGCACAAGGAACGAACGAATATTGTACTTAAAACACATTAAACAATTATTCTGTCTTATTATTGTAACAAATATTTATACCCGTAACACAATCCAACGTTTGAGCAAGAATTTTCCGTGAATCGAGCACCGATTCACGAAAAATTCAGCTCCCATATGCTTCATATCCTTCATAACAATAGTGTTAAGGCCATATACTTAACACTACGATACAGATAAATAACTTAACCTAAACTCAAAACAAAACCAAAACGAGTTATGCTACCCGAAAGCCGCAATGCTTTCCAGAAACGTAGCGGTGAACAGGACTAACAAGTCCCCAGAAAACACCTCAACTCAAAACTAAAGATTGTTACCCGAAAGCCAAACTGCTCTCCAAATCACGTAACGAATTAATTTAACCTAAACTAAACTTTACTTTTATGGAGGTTAACTGTCCACAAAAATAAAATGGCCTTAAGACTGAAGTTATAATCCTTCCAACTAGCTTGCATTTGTATACACGGGGTTTTTTAGTTGGGCGCCATGTTACAAAAATAAAAGAAATTAATTATTATAAAGGATTAACATATCACGAACACTTAGAACCTTTCAAATGCACAATATACAGACATCACAAATTGACGCAGCACAACACATAACATAATGTGCCCTGTTATCCAGATAGATAACATCTTCCGATCACAGGATGACGAGGTTTCAAGTAAGGGTTTGTGTCCATCAGTCATCCTGGAATTGTATTTTAGTTGGCAGTACGCCTTTTAGTTCACAGCATTTGTCGCTGTGTTCATAGCTTGGTTTTGTCTAGGAAAACTAATCCTAATCGGGCATCCCGTTTCGGGTTTCGATACTAGAGCTCTATGACTTGAAGTCTGTGTCAGGGAAAGGTTTACGTATCTAGTACTTAATCGCGGCCCGAAATGGCCTGAATGTTGGCAATCGAAATAGGATTGCACTTCATTGGCCTCTATCCTGCCAGAACCCTATAAATGTTAATTAATACTAGGGTAATATTTACAAGTTAAAATTCAACATGTAGCACAAGGAACGAACGAATATTGTACTTAAAACACATTAAACAATTATTCTGTCTTATTATTGTAACAAATATTTATACCCGTAACAAATTACGCTCCTTGGCGCGCTGAACCATACCAATAGTCGTTCCACACTTTTTTGCGCAATCTATGATGAATACCTCCTTTTTTCTTTTGAAGATTTTGCAAATTTTGCTGTCCAAATTTGACTTGGACGCACCTGGTTTTCTGTCGCGTCCGGGTGAGTTTATCAGTGTGTTATGCATACCGAATCGCTTGACAGTATTTTGAACAGAAAAAACGCTAACACCTCCAACTTTTGCTAATTTTATTAGCGATAATCATTTTTCATAGCAGTACCTGATCACAATCGATTTTCGCTTCTCATCCGTAAACACTCGCGTTGCTCCACTTGAGGAAAAACTTTAACTTTTAATGAAGGTTATCTTTTGTTTACAACGCTAGCAACACATAAACCCACAGCAGTTGTCTAAATAAATAAGACTTAGTCTTTTTAATAAAGGGCCTCAGAGATGTACTCATAATTAACGATACAGTCCTTATGATGAATATTGTGTACTTATTAGAGACATCTTTTCTCGTAGATATCGCCGAAAATTTTGTAATATTAAAACCTATACCCTTAAATAATACATACTTGCCGATTTTTTGTTTCTTTTTGCCGAGGTCAGCACAATCAAGTAATGTTTTAATGCCGAAAATCAGTATAACAGTCTCATATTGATTTGAATTGAAATCAACACTCAGATAGCTCAATCCGGAAAGTAAAAATATGTGTATACATAAAGACATCGCTCACGCGGATATGATTACATGTTATACATTCTTTTCTCAAATAATTAATTCAATAATCTCAATCTTGTACAGTTACACCAGATTTTTTTTGAACTGGTCGGTTTTCGCTATTGCAACAGGATCAAAACTGACTAAGTTATAGCAAAAAAACGACCCGCGCAAAACAAAAAGCGGGTGCATTTTATCTTCCCGCTCTTATAGATGAAACAATCATTTCACTACCCACATCCAAAGAAGCGCTTCAACATACAAGCGACTTCATCGATCAAATCACGCGAGTCGTTGATGCGCACGAAATAGGCGAAAAAGGATGTGAAAACAACATGCGCACCCTCATTGAAAACCTCATGCACTATGGCCTATCAAACATCCCTCTTCTCATCTCATAACTTATCGCATCCGATCGCATCTCACCTTACCCACTATGGTCACAGCCTGAGTGTTCAGACTGAGCATTTCTTCGAAGTTTTCAATAACAAGTGTGTTGCTCACTTCACACTTGATAAGTAACCTTAGCGAGAGCTCCCAGAGGAGAGGTTTCACCCCTGCCAGGACCTCTAGGCTCGCGTTATGCGTTGAGTGTATACAGCCGAGAGCAATACGCAAACAACGGTATTGAATTCGTTCCAACTTTATTAGGTAGCAGTTTGCTGCTGAGTGGAAGCAGAAAAAGCCATACTCAATAACAGAGAGAATAGTCGTTTTGTAAAGTTTTATGAGGTCTTCCGGATGAGCACCCCACCATGTACCGGTAATTGTGCGTAGAAAATTGATCCTTTGTTGACATTTTTGCACCAAATACTTAGTTTGGGTACCCCAAGTGCCTTTCGAATCAAACCAGACCCCAAGGTATTTCGAAGTCAAAGACTGGTCGATTTCTATACCCAAAAGATTGAGTTTCAGTTGGGCTGGGTTTCGCTTTCTAGAAAACACAATAAATTGAGTTTTTTGCGGTGCAAACTCGATTCCCAAATCTCTTGCCCAGATTGACAGATTATTTAGAGAACTTTGCAATGGTCTTTGCAACATTTCTGCATGTGGGCCTTTTAGAGAAACCACCGCATCATCTGCAAGTTGTCTTAGCGTGCATTGGCCTTCCAAGCAACTATCAATGTCTTTCACGTAGAAATTATAAAGCAAGGGACTTAAACATGAGCCTTGGGGTAGGCTCATGTAGCTAATTCTGGAAGTTGTCAGTTGTCCGAGATTGAAGCTCACATGTTTTTCTGACAACAAATTATACAAGAAATTATTTAAAATTCCTGGAAGTTCACTATTGTGCAGTTTTTCTGACAATATGCCTATGGAAACTGAATCAAAGGCGCCCTTAATATCCAAGAAAACTGAAGCCAGTTGCTCCTTTTCCGCAAAGGCCAGTTGAATATCTGTTGAAAGCAACGCTAGACAATCGTTTGTTCCTTTACCCATGCGAAACCCGAATTGTGCATTTGAAAGCAAGTTATTCGATTTGGCCCAATGATCCAGCCGTGATAGGATCATTTTTTCCAACAATTTCCTTATACATGATAACATGGTGGGGGCTGGCTCACCAACACTTCCGGTCCGCTTTGATGCTTTATGCATCATTGTGGCCAGGTGTTGTTCTAGTTTTTCCAACTATAAAGCATGAGCGGTGATCCTTGGCATTCTTGTGTAGATTGGGGTACTCGGAATGTTGATCGATCACCGATTATTGCTGGCAGATGCAGTGGAAAGTTTGTCTTAATACGTATCAATCGTCTTTGACAAACGAGAAAAACTGACCTCACTGATTACCTGTCTCTGAGCCAAATTTGGTATAGACCCGAATAAAACGGTATCATACAATATCAATACAGGTTATCATTTTCTGATTATACATGTAATCGTAGAATGGATCGTACACTAATGATACCATAAATCATATTGATGATAGCACATATGATATTCGAAGTTTGAATGATAGACCGAATGGGTTGTTAAGTATCGTTACCATTCAAAAATGCTAGTTTTCTCGAACAAAATTTTTGCAAAATCATACATGCTACAATCACTTTATCATCATCTTTATGATACGGTGAATAATAAAAACAAAACGGAAATATTTCACCAATCTGTTTTACCGATCGAAAAAAAAAAATGTACACGCACACCCCTGCGGGCACTGCGGACACTGTCAGCTTTAGCTACGATAACGCGTATCATTGTTTACTTCCACGGCGTTTTTTATTTAGAAAATCGGGAATCGAACCGTTAGATTTCCGTGTTCAAGCTGTTCTAGTAGCTTCACGTGTGGTGCTGACGCACTACACCAAACAGAATCAGTGCTCGCGGTTGGTTGAAACCCAGTAACGTTGGAAAGGCGAGAAGCAGCTAGTGTCGGGGAAGAATCTTCAGGAGGAAAAAGGAAAATTTGATGGAATGAAAACAGTATTCTTCTCAACGGATCGACCAAACTTGGACCCGAGCTTTGATATTGGAATCGATGCTGGACTTAATTTCATGAACGGTGCAGTAACGACACGGAGGGACGGAGAGTGCACACGGGAATGCATATACCATAATATACCGTCTACGGCATGGGATATTCACATATTCTTCACAAAATCGCGGTAAGACGCTACCGTGTTGATGTTTATGCGAAATATTTTGGCCAAGCACTGCCGGATTAGATCTTGGATCACAAGGTATGTTCTCGCAAGCTACAATATTTACGTTTTGATTATGATCCTGCGATCTAAGTGCAGCAAAAAAGCATTAATAATTGATTGCGACCATCGAGTTCATTGAAAACAGATTATCAAAAATTATTTATTAATCATAGAAGGAATCATTATCATTAAAACTATGATAATTGAAATGTTTTGAATGATCTCATTTCGAAGACTTAAATCATTCAATCATAAATATATTATTATGTATATCGTTATTATACTACAAATGAACATCTTATAATATGTATGATACCATGAACGATAATTTTCTATTCGGGGAGTCTTCAGTCTCCGATTAATCGCTTCATGTTTGATGGAGGCTTTTAATCCAATGGGTTACATAGCCGCTATCCGAATGAAGAGAGTAATGTTCCGCGTAATATATCACAAATCAAAAGAGGTGCGGTACATTACGTGGAGCGGATATACTGAATTGGGTACCAGACCAAGTCCCTGCTGGGTGGCACGAAATAGGTGAGCCATAGACAATAGAATCGTCAATGTCTGATTTCGCCGCCTCCAAGAACATGGCCATTCGTAGCACCTTCTTCCAGCACAGCCTCCCGTATCGTTACACCTGGAGATCACCACAACAAACGGAATCGCAAATCGACCACGTTCTGATTGATGGACGACACTTCTCCGACATTATCAACGTCAGGACCTATCGTGGCGCTAATATCGACTCTGATCACTACCTGGTGATGGTTAAACTGCGCCCAAAACTCTCTGTTATTAACAATGTACAGTACCGGCGGCCGCCCTGGTACGATCTAAAGCGACTGAAGCAACCGGATGTCGCCACCGCATACGCGCAGGATCTCGAGGCAGCGTTGCCGGACGAGGGTGTGCTCGATGTGGCCCCTCTAGAGGACTGCTGGAGTACAGTCAAAGCAGCCATCAACAACGCAGCCGAGAGCACTATCGGGTACGTAGAACCAGGCCTGGTAGCGAGTCACTATTTAGTGACTTGGTCACTATTTTCGTGTAAGTCACTATAAAGTCACTATTTTCAAGACTTTTCAACTAAAGTCACTTTTTCTGTTAAAAAGTCACTATTTTCAACTATTTTCATCGTCCTGATATCTAGTTAGTGATGAGAACAAGAGCTGATATCTAAAATAGTGTCTAAAGCTTTGTGTTATTGGAGTCAATAAAATGTCTAGTCCATAAAGGTATGTTCGCTGTTTTTTTCCATATGATTCATATGACTAAACTTCAAACAGAAGTTTGTAGTGCTATTCTCGAAAAAAAAATCTTAAGTTTTTTTCTTTATATTACTGGCAAAATTTTTAGAACTCTTGATGAAACTCTTGGCGGACTACACGTTAAGATGTTCAGTGAGCATGCTGAAAGCCTTGTGTTTCTTTATGTATATATGTAAGAACTTCTGTATGAATCCCTTGCCAGATCTTCCATATTATATTGTGATGCAGTTCCTGGAAGAAATTCTGACAGATTTCGTGAGCCGGATAAAATTCTTTAAAAAATATCTAACAAATACAATCCTGAAAACTGGTGTTTTTTTAATTCCTTTAGAATATCTGAAATATACTTTTTACAGTAATCCTCAAATATTTTCTGAAGAAGAATAACTCTGCATTCGGCAAATATTTGTTGGTGAAAGTCTTTCAGAATGCTTTTGCAGTCCTTGTATGTCTTGAATGATTAATAATAAAACTCCTTAAGATATCTCCGAAATGGTAACTCCCAAAAATCTACAGAAAATTTTTTGATTTATTTCAGGAGTACCCTGCCGCCACTCGCATAACAGTCCCATCTTTGCTAGGTTTCCTATTCATATGGGACTGTTTTGCGAATGGGGGAATTTCCGTAAAATAAACATTCTTTTATTCAAAGAAAAAAATCTCCAGGACTTTTCCCAGAGAAAAATTGACAAAGTCCTCCCAAAATTACCCTACATTTTCCCTAGGATGAACCCAATAAACATGCCTGTGCTGTGTCAGGTGCAATCGAATCAACATATTTTCTCTCGTATCCGTTTAGTTTAGATCTGAGAAAAGGAAAGAGATAACTTATTTGACCAGAAAATGTTCATAATGTTCAAACACATTTTCTCGTTCAAGTTTTTCAAGGATTTCGATTTAGGGAATTTCACGTTCGGAGCATCGCCATTTCCTCTGACACCGCCACGAAATATGAAAATTTTAATGATGATTAACTTGGGCTTGTTAGGGGAATATCTGTAAATAAAAAGAAAATCGTTTTAAGTACTGTTCCTTTGAATTCAACTAAGAATTTGCATCCTTTGACAGATACACTCCCGATCAAAAGTTTGGGGTCACCCCTTCAAAAACATGTCATTTTTTAGGCCCATATCTCCGCCAATTTGCGTCCGATTTCAAAACCCTAGGTTTCATTCAAAAGATAATAACTTAATATATAATAATAACTTTTTTTTCTAGATTTTTTAGCTAAGTTCTGTAAAAAGCAGTTGAAAGCTAATAGAAAATGGGTTATATTACCGCTCTCATCTTAAAAATTGGTCGACCCAATTTCCAGCGACACTGCCGTAAGTTTATATTCATTTTTTAGAAAATTTGGCAACTTTGGGTTAAGTTTACACACAATTTTTTTGAAAAGTTTCTTTTAAATCATGTTCAAAGTTTCTTTGACTTATTATCTTTTGAATGAGACCTAGGGTTTTGAAATCGGACGCAAATTGGCGAACATATGGGCCTAAAAAAATGACATGTTTTTGAGGGGGTGACCCCAAGCTTTTGATCGGGAGTGTACGTATTTCGACCTCAACTGTAAGGTCGTCTTCAGTGTCTTGTACTTGACTCGACTCAAGTACAAGTCGAGTCAAGTACAAGACACTGCAGACGACCTTACAGTTGAGGTCGAAATACGTATCTGTCAAAGGATGCAAATTCTTAGTGGAATTCAAAGGAACAAAACTTTAATATTTTTATTCTCATTCATGACAGCATTTTCTCCAATTTTAGCAAACATCCAAAGTTGTTCTGCAGTTTTTTCTTGAAAATGTTCATTATGCTATACTCCTGGTTTTTTTTTAAATCAAATTCGTCCAACAATTTATTTTAGATCATTAATCCTTTATTTTTGTGTCAAAAGTCACTATTTAGTCACTTTTTTGCTATCTGTAAGTCACTATTTGGTCACTATTTTCGAGAAATTGGTCACTAAATTAACTATTCTGACCATCAGATGTTGCTACCAGCCCTGAGAACGGAGTCGACGAAACGATTGGTTCGACGAGGAGTGCAGAGCGGTTCTGGAGGAGAAGGATGCAGCGCGGGCGGTAATGCTGCAGCATGGAACCCGACAGAATGTGGAGCGATACAGACAGAAGCGGAAGCAGCAGACCCGTATCTTCCGGGAGAAAAAGCGCCGCCTGGAAGAAGCGGAGTGCGAGGAAATGGAACTGCTGTGCCGTTCACAGGAAACACGCAAGTTCTACCAGAAGCTCAACGCATCCCGCAAAGGCTACGTGCCGCAAGCCGAAATCTGCAGGGATAAGGACGGGAGCCTCCTGACGGACAAACGTGAGGTGATCGAAAGGTGGAAGCAGCACTTCGACGAGCACCTGAATGGCGAAGAGAATGTAGGCACGGAGGACCACGGCAGCGGAGGAAATGACTATGTTGGTGCAGCAGAGGACGGGAACGAACCAACTCCCACGCTGAGAGAAGTTAAGGATGCCATCCACCAGCTCAAAAACAACAAAGCGGCTGGTAAGGACGGTATCGCAGCAGAACTCATCAAGATGGGCCCGGAAAAGTTGGCCACCTGTCTGCATCAGTTAGTAGTCAAGATCTGGGAAACCGAACAGCTACCGGAGGAGTGGAAGGAAGGGATAATCTATCCCATCCACAAGAAAGGCGACAAGTTAATGTGTGAGAACTTTCGAGCGATCACCATTTTGAATGCCGCCTACAAAGTGCTATCCCAGATCATCTTCCGTCGTCTTTCACCTAAAGTAAATGAGTTCGTGGGAAGTTACCAAGCCGGTTTCATCGACGGCCGGTCGACAACGGACCAGATCTTCATCGTACGGCAAATCCTCCAGAAATGCCGAGAATACCAGGTCCCAACGCATCACCTGTTCATCGACTTCAAAGCGGCATACGACAGTATCGACCACACAGAGCTATGGAAAATTATGGACGAGAATAGCTTTCCCGGGAAGCTGACTAGACTGATAAGAGCAACGATGGACGGTGTGCAGAACAGCGTAAGGATTTCGGGTGAACTATCCAGTTCATTTGAATCTCGACGGGGACTACTACAAGGTGATGGACTTTCCTGCCTACTATTCAACATCGCCCTGGAAGGTGTTATGCGACGAGCCGGGCTCAACAGCCGGGGTACGATCTTCACGAAATCCAGCCAATTTGTCTGTTTTGCGGATGACATGGATATTATTGCTAGAACATTTGGAACGGTGGCAGAACAGTACACCCGCCTGAAACGTGAAGCAGCAAAGGTCGGACTGGTGGTGAATGCGGCTAAGACAAAGTACATGCTGGTAGGTGGGACTGAGCGAGACAGGACAAGCTTTGGCAGCAATGTTACGATAGACGGAGATACTTTCGAGGTGGTTGAAGAATTCGTCTACCTCGGTTCCTTGCTAACGGCTGACAATAACGTGAGCCGTGAAATACGAAGGCGCATCATCAGTGGAAGTCGTGCCTACTATGGGCTCCAGAAGAAGCTGTGGTCAAAAAAAATTCACCCCCGCACCAAATGTACCATGTACAAGACGTTAATAAGACCGATGGTTCTCTACGGACACGAGACATGGACGATGCTCGAGGAGGACCTACAAGCACTCGCAGTTTTCGAGCGACGGGTGCTAAGGACGATCTTTGGCGGCGTGCAGGAGAACGGTGTGTGGCGGAGAAGGATGAACCACGAGCTCGCTGCACTCTACGGCGAACCCAGCATCCAGAAAGTGGCCAAAGCCGGAAGGATACGATGGGCAGGGCATGTTGCAAGAATGCCGGACAACAACCCTGCAAAGTTGGTGTTTGCTAACCATCCGGTTGGTACAAGAAGGCGTGGAGCGCAGAGAGCACGATGGGCGGACCAGGTGGAGCGTGATCTGGCGAGTGTTTGGTGTGACCGACGTTGGAGAGCTGCAGCTGCAAATCGAGTATTATGGCGGCAAATTGTTGATTCAGTATTATCATGAATTTGATGTTAACTAAATAAATGATGAATGAATCGTCAATGTCGTAGGGCATAGTATGTGACTATTGTCGAAACAACACTATTTTGGTCATTGTCCAACCAAAATCATAATTGGCGTCCACTTATACTAAGCGCATAACTATGTTAGGGTCAAGATTAGAGTGAAATCATTGGTAAAATATAATAACACTTTTTTAGTTTGTGTAGTTAGTTGAACTAGAGTTAACTTTTTTATTGAGACATTTTCTGTAGGTTTATTCTAGATTACAATACAATAGTTGCCCTTTAACTGAATTATTTTATAACAGTAAACAGAATTATTTCTTCTTGATAAAAGATGTATTAACAAAAGCATTTCAATGTGGACATAGAATTGCGAAAATATACATCTGATCAGATATTTTTCCGGTATTAAATTTGTGCTGGAAAGTCAAACACTTACAGAACATAGTTTTTCAATGTCAGACAAACATCACATGAACACAGCTACCAATGAACCAAACCTTCTCTACTGTCTTCTCATTTTGCCGCTTTCTATCCTCAATTGAACTCAACTGACACTAGTTAGGACTGTCTGTGGAAGATCGGGGTTTCTAATTCTGTGTAGGACATGTTAAAACGGGATGCCTGATATGTACTGCGGACAAATGGGCTGGAAGTACTGAGCAATCACAATTACTGTCGTACTAATCATATTAAATGCATGCTTTTCTACTTACATCCCGAACGTCGCCAACCGGCAAAGAGGACATGACGAAAAAATGCGAGATGGCCCTAACAAAAACTAGAAAGGCGATGAAAATGGTCACCGATGCAACGATATGGAAACAAAATAGATGAGAAATTATCGACCAAATCATAATCTATGAACATATCGCTAATGTTCTTTATCATTCTTTCTTTTTCTCGTTTCAGCAAAATCGAAACCTCTCTACTATCTCTTCATTTTCTGCCTCTTCCCATCCTATTCTCACATCTTCCTATATCCTCTACCCCCTCTGTTTAAGGGCGGACGGGACGGTCGGGGAAATATCCGCCATTGCTCTGTTGCTACTAAGATGGTAATCTCAGATTCTACTTCATATTTTGCAACAAAAATCTATCACTGTGTATGCTCACTTGCAGTGCATATGCTGATTGTTTTTCAGCATCTTCAGTGCGATAGAACTCGAGATTACCATCTTCAAAATCGCGAGGCAAATTGTTAGAAAGAGAGGCAAGATAGGAAAAATAACACGGCGTCCCGTTTCACCTTAATGTATCTCACACTTGTTGGGACTGGTAACGCCAACGCCTGCCTGTGGAAGATCCCGGTGTGCTAATTCGGTGTAGGACATGTTAACGGAGGAGGCTTAGTAGGTCCACATCTGCCTACAAGCAGATGGGCTGACAGTTGTCGGCCTGGGTGTGGATTGAGCAATTACAATTACAATTTCCTTAAACATGATAACATAGCAATTGGGCGGTATGAATTATGATCAGACGCTGGTTTACCAGGCTTTTGAATAGCTATTATTTTGACCTGTCTTCATTCATGCGGAACGATGTTGTTCTCCATGAATGAGTTGAACAGGTCCAGTAATCGTCTTTTCGCGATATCTGGGAGATTCTTTAGAAGATTGAACTTTATCATAACGCGTCCCGGAGCAGAATTGTTCGAAGAAAGAAGAGCTATAGAGAACTCCAGCATTGAGAATGGTCTGTCCAGAGAGCCGTCTCCTGAGGAAGTTTCCCAAGAGAGCGGTTCAGCTGGGACCGAGTCTGGGCAGACCTTTTTCGCGAAGTTGAATATCCAGCGATTGGAGTATTCGTCACTCTCTTTAGAGAATGAGCGGTTTCGCATGTTGCGAGCCACTCTCCAAAGCGTTGTCATCGAAGTTTCTCTTGAGAGACCCTCAATGAAATGTCGCCAATAACTACGCCTTTTCGCTTTCAGCAGGTTCTTCAGCTGTCTTTGAAGCTTAGCGTACTCTTGATAAAGATCTAAAGTATCATCCCTACGAAAAATTTTGAAAGCTTCAGATTTTTTAAGATACAACTGGGTGCAATCATCATCCCAGCCCCAGTGTGGCTGGTCTTTTTTTTAAGGTTGCACTTGGAACACGTCGTTTTTGTGATTCTAATGCACTCTTGTATAACAGTTCAGACAGGAATCGATATTCATCCAAAGGTGGGAGAGGATTGAATGATTCGATCCCAAAAGATACCGCTTCTGCATATTTTTGCCAATCGATATTCCTAGAGAGGCCAAAAGGAAACTGAATTGGTTGGTCTGACCTTTCACTATTATATTTGACGGTGGTTATAATGGGCAAGTGATTGTAGGATCGAGGTCATTCTATGTATTATAATTAAAACACTTTCTTTAACTTTTACGCTTTATATTTTAGTCCATCAGACACACACTCTCGACGTCTCACACTTTGATTCGTTCTCTCGATCTGACTCGTACACACTATCGATCTATTCATGACAGGGTTGTCCAATCTGATCTGCTTATACAAAGGACCAATACACTTCTAGATTCTACATCCCCCCTATACATTAACGACATCAACTACGATGAATTCAGTTATTTTAAATGATCAGAATCCTGCCGATCGTCATTGTTGAGATGACTCGATGAAGTTCCTCAAAATGCTTCCGTTACAGTTATCCGTTTTCTCCGTTTCAATTGCAAAGATGAGCTGCGTTGTGATGTAAAATTTGGTCGGATTCCGTTGAGTTTCTTCTTCTGTCAGAGTACAAACTCTGCGACCATACCTTCAACAATTTCAAATTCTTCAGGAGCGGATGTTCCACAAGGTTTGTTTGGTTATATTATTTGCTCAAAACCAACAGTATATACATCTCCCTCAGCTCAAATGGTTTAATTGAAGGAATCTGTTTTTTTTTTCTATGTTTTTTTCTCCCAGTCGGTCATCGTATATCTCCTCCACTTGAGCATACAGATGTTTCGTTCAAATATGGCAGCTTATCACGAATGGGCCAGGAATACAACTCCAGGTGTACGGTGCAATACAGATGTCAGCAGAAAAGATCTCTAGTCCCAGACCGAGACGAAACTTTTAGGATCTTGCTGCAGCTTTACCCTAGTAGGATATTGGGTCAATATGACCCAGACTGGTACGCTGAACGTGCACTACGCCATCGTGGTGCGAAAATCCTAACATCTTAGGAGCAGTGCTGCAATTTTTCGACAGGCCTTTATGATGGCGATATTTTGCTTTTTTCATTTTCTCCGTTTTGGTTTTCCTGTCAAAGTTGCTTTCCGATCAGCAACACGGGAGCGAAATGAAATAGGTACTCACACTCGCACGCAGCGTGCTGAATGCGAGAGCTGAGAGGGCTAAATTTCCATTCAATTTTCTGTAGTTGAGTGTTTTCACCCGTGCTAACGTATAGGGCACTCACTCTCACAAGCCACCGCTTGAGACGAATGGCCTTTCAGCATGAGTAGTGTGTGGATGATTGGGAATTGATCTTGTTGGGTCGCTCACGAGTGGAGCTCTCGGACTCTGTCAGTTCTCACATAGAGGAACTGAAAACGACCGCCGCAGTCATTCATTTTCGGCTGAAAAACAGGCACTGAGACTGATATTTTGCAGGACTGCTTAGGAGGGCTCAGTATGTTTAAGTTGTTCCATTCCATTGGGGGGGCGTAGTCTGACTCATAGAAATAGTTTTAATCAAGCTGATGAATTAACGATGACAATAATTCCATTACATTTGCTGCAATATATGTTTAGTGCCGTTTTGCCTTCAATCTGCTATTTTACGGCTTCAAAGACTCCAAAATTTAAAACGAAATGCAATGTTTGCATTTTTTTCCCTGGCACCCGATTGATTGTCGACATATGGTAAGACATGTGGCCATTGGACTCATTGTCTTAACCTACTTTTCATGTGGCTATGTATGCATTGATGCGATCGATGTTCCAGTTTTATGTCTCACAATTTCCGTAGCGTTTCAAATTACGTTGCCTTGTGTATGAGTCCAGTAAGGATAATGAACTGCAAATCCTGCGTACATCCTACTACGGGCCCATCAAACTTATTTGGTGTTGTTTCGTTCGGTTTGGTTGGTTAGAATTGTAGACGCTTGCTGATACAGTTATTTTTTTTTCATTGTTAACTAGGAATTGCTTCATAAGGATCTGTTTTATAGCGAACGCTCGGAATAACCTTTTCAACACTGCACTCCATGACAAAAAACTTATAACCTAAAAGCTTAAAAATCTTAAAATTCTCTACACATTCAACATTATTGACAAACTTTTACAAAATTCCAATAACGACAAATTATGTGATACACTAAAATGTCTCATATCGCGTTCATTTTGAGCTCTACCATCGACAACAAATGTCGGCCAAAGTCCAAATCTGTATTCTACATATAACCTTCTACCCCTATTCCCTAGAATATATCTTCTACAACATAACCAGCACTCACAAATCACCTATACATACACTATCTGTGACTGTGCTTCTCTCAACTCCAGAATTACTCTCATTGGGATCTCCATTCCACTCACCTAGAGACCGAACGTGTCTTAATAATCTGAGCCAAATCCGTAATATTATTGATTTGTTGTTTTTATTTGATAGGGAACTGTGATTTTTTTTAAATCTTCTTGAATGATGAAATGATTCTGATCAGGGCACATTTTTTTCTTCCAAGCTTAAATCCATTTTCTTATTCTTCTATGACATGTAAATACTCTTTGCCCAAGAAAGTCCAGCAAACCAGTACCACGAAACATCACTTGATCGACCGGAAATCCAACTCGTCAGTCTCAGCATAGTTCCACCGAAACCCTCATCTACATCGCGTTAGCAATATGGGTACTGTTGTAGTAATTTCGCGAATTATCGGAACAACAATCCATTTAACGATTCACTCATATACAAACGCTGAACTATTTGATGTAAATAATGTCTTTGATATGTTTTACGACGGAACGGCTCAAAATGATCGTTTAAGTATTTAATCACAATGCCATGATGATCAGTAACTTCCCTTCACCCCATATATAGCCCTAATGGAAACTATGTTTCTAGTGCACAGGCATTTATTCTTGGTAGAAAACCACCTCTTTGTGAAACACAACCATTCTAAAATGGGTACACACACAACCATTGATAGACAACTATACACAGTATTATAACGTTGAACTCATATCTTTTCATTTTGATACTAAAATATTCCTGTTCAATACTCCATTGATTTATAAGTAGGGGTAATCTAGCTATATAGCTCTATATACTCTCCTCGTTTGGCTACAACTTGGCTTTCACAAAACAATAAAAATTAGTTTACTTCCAAAATCACTCAATTTAAAATAGTGTTTTGGTACAAAACCAAAGTCCGTTACGACACAAAACTCACCTTCTTTTTTTTTTGGCAAAGCAAACCAATTGAATACAATATAATCTCTTTTGGTACAAGAACCATTTTAATTTTGATTGAAAAACAATTTACATTTGGTACGAAACACTCTGAAATACTGTCCGACAGATGTCTGCATTGTTTTCTTTTTTTACAAACCCCACTTTCGTTCAGTACGTTTCAACACATCGCATTTGTCCAAAAACCATTCTTTCCGAATAAAATCATTTCAATTTTGGTATAAACACAATTCACGTTTGGTACTAAACCATCTGAATATGGTCTTACAAACATCTGCATCGGTAAACTATCTCT